>NC_053170.1:50447161-50574661 GCF_016835505.1 Polypterus senegalus | reverse complement strand
GAGGATTTATATTACACTAAAAACAACCTCATAGGTGCATTACCTGTACGTTATAATGGTTCAGTATTTCCCTGACACTTTCATTTTTCTGCAAAGCTCCATAACTGCCCTGTCATGGGTCAAACCAGCCAACAATTTCAAGTAATATTTTAACTTTTCACTGGAGACTAGTACATTTTCAGAAAGTTTAATATATCCATCCATCCGTTTTCCAAACCGTTGAATCCAAACACAGGGTCTGCTGGAGTCAATCCCAGCCAACACAGGGCGCAAGGCAGGAACCAATCCCAGGCAGGGTGCCAACCCACCGCAGGAAGTTTAATATATTTGGACAAAAATTAGTCACAAACTTTCAACAACTAACAAACAGGACATTAATCGATGCCATTTTTATCTCACTTGAGTCGAAATCTGCTGACTATGAAAGCTACTGAGCCAACACAAGCCTGCTTGGGCTACTTTTTGAACTACATGACATTGTAAAGTGCTGTTAGTAAGATGTTCAATATTTAATGTTGTCTCCTAAAGCATGTGTGACAGGCGGCTGGCGTCCATGCCCAGCCGGGACGACCCTGCACACTGTATTCAGGGGGAGCAGCCCTGGACAGTGCAATACCTCCCCCTGGACGCTAGATGGCCACACCCCTGGGCTGGTGTAGTGCCTCGGTTTCCCACAGGGCTCCCTGGGAATTGGAGTTGGGGGCAACCCTGTTGGGTACCGCCAGGAGGTGCTGTGTTTGGGACTCCTGAGCCAGTGTTGGCAACAGATTCATCCCACCTGGAAGTGCCGCCGGATCTTGGTGATCAAACACCTGGAGCACTTCCAGGTGACCTATAAAAGGGAGCCAGCAACCACCACTCATCGGCCAGAGCCGGGTGGAGGAGGACAAGGTTGCAAGGGAGGAGTGGTGGTGCCAAGCAGAAGAAAGTGCTTGTGCTGTTACTGGTGTTAGGGACTGTGTTGTGGCTGGAGGGAGTACGGGGAAGATGTGCCCTCCAGCTGAAGAGTATTGAAAGTCTTTTCTTTTACACGTGCCTCCCGTGTCCAATCTGTGTCGGGTCAGGCGCTAAAAAGCGTCTTTCTTACACATGTAATAAAATTTTATTATCACAGTTATTTTTGAATATGACTTATTGTTAGACAAATATTTAATTAACAACAGGTTGCTGACTCTTTGATGAAATAATAAAACATTTTAAATGCTCTAACTTTCAAATCAGTTAACTAAGTCCCCCAAATGCACCTGAATGTTATGCCATGCAGACAGTTTTGAACTTGTTCCTTCATGTATCAATCCAAGCTGTGACTCATTCTCTTTTGTCACATTCCTTAAAGCTATTTTCCTCTTTGCCACTTGCTGGATTTTATTAATAAAGAAACCACAAGTGACAGAATCACTTAAATAAGCAGAGCAGAGATCACTCAAAAGTGTTAAGAAAATGAATAGTGTAACCACTAGGAGATGTTGCAGCACCCCAAACCCCAGACACAGTTCTGGGTTTAAAAAGATATTTTCACAAATACCTTACACACACTCCACAACTCCAACATTATGACTCTTCCTTTCTCCACTCCTCCCAGGTGAGCTTTGTCCAACTACTCTTCCACCTTTGACTCCCCAGATGAAATGGAGCAGTTTCCTTTATACCGGACACGGAAGTACTTCACATTGCATCCAGGAAGCGCTTCCAGGTCAGGTGGAACTGCCCCTTGACAAGAGAGGTTGACTCCAGCAGATCCCCCTAGTGGCACTTAAGAATCACGACAGGATTGTCAACCAAATCTACAACTCCCATGCAGCCCTGCATGTGTTTGGATGGGATGCATGCCAGAGAGATGTTGCCACGCAGTGTACTGGGGAAGCACATAGCCCTGGGAAGCAGTCTCCCCTTGTCCAGACATCATAATGACCAGGAAACATACTATTAATCAGGATTAATGCTCATCCACCCACATCCATCCATTCTGGTTGGGATGCCAGGCAACCCATGTTGTCTATTAAAATAGTAAGGAAAGCAATTAGAAATGCTAACAACTGCCATAAATCTAAATAAACTGGTAAACTGGATCAAAGTTAAGTATCATACAAAAATATCCTTAAACCAAATCAATAATCGTAACAATGATTTTAAAGAACACAAAAATTGTACGGAGTGTATTGCAGAGGGCTAAATGAATAATTAAATAAATAATTGCTCTTTAATTCAGCTATTTCTCTCTAGTTTTAGGTAGTGTTGAAGCAGGGCACCCCCAGCCCCAAAGAAAGCACTCGGAGTCTCAGGACAGGCAGCAGAATCAAGCTTTATTGTATGCCATGCATACAGACTCAACTCAGATGGAACAATGAGCGTCCAGCCATAAGCACCTTTTACATTTAGTACAATTCTTAAGAATTGTAGACATTATTCTTCCTCATCTGATTCCTAACATTTTATTGCTCTAGTCCTGCCTCTAATTAATTTCACCAATAATTCTTAGTTGAGGGGGTATCAAACCCTGCTCTGTCTATCGTATCGATCTGATAATTACTATTCTTGGTTGCTACCATTATTTAAAGCCAAAGAGTTCACATTGCCTCTCTAAGTGAGGGGCCCATCTTTCTCCAGCTCTCCTGCACATCAAACCTTTGGCTTAATGAATTATTGTTGGTTTCTAGCTCATACAGAATAATAAAAAATATGTAGGCATAAGCCCTTTTAATTCTAATTCTTACACCTTAATGCTTAAAATATAGTGTCTACTTTTCTCATGTGCTTATAATGCTTTTCTTATTCATAGAGATTACCAATTGTAAGAATACATTTTTCTATAGTAGCTCTCTCCTGTGTTTTAGACTTTGTGACTTATGATTTTCCCATGTTCTGTGTTTCTGAGCTAGTGCTCAAGCATAACGTCTTTGCTCGTTCTTTGTTTGCTTTTTTTTGTTTGGTTTTTTTTGGCTGCAACCTATCAGCAGATCTTCAAATCTCCCATTAACAATGTCACTGGCTGCTTTAGTCCTCCCACATCATTCAAGTCCTCAGGGCTCAGAACTGCTCCAAAGAGCGGTGAGGTGAACATCATTATTTGGCTAGAATGAGAAAGCAGCAGTATGACAGATGCAAGCTGTATAGGCCATGTCTGGGACAAAAAAGCTCTCTGTATGCAACTGTGCGTCATACGGAAACTCAAATTTGATAATACAAAAATGTGACCTATGGAGATGACAGAATTGAAAAAGCAACGGCCACAATTTAATTGTTTTTTAAAAGTGCATATGGATCTGTAGCAAAACACCATCAGAACAACATCTGCATAGGAAAGCACGCTCAATAAATCCACAACAAGATGAGCTAGTCGCTCTTCCAGAAAATAGAAAGCAATCGGTTGGTAAATTTTAGTAAACCTGCAGTCTAGGAAAAGCAGACAGATGATAAAATTCTAAATTGTGATTTTTAATGTCTATCATAAAATAGTTATTTTTGAAATATGGTCCAACATAATTATGTGCATGTGTTTAAATCTAAGGCAAGAAAACTGACATAAAGAAAAAATAACAACCTGACATTTAAAAAATGTAACATGCCAAGATGCTCTGTGCGTTTCTCTCTGGCCAGCCCTGTTCATCACAACAGATGGAAGAAGCTGCATCATTACAGATTTGGATTTTTGACAATGGCACATTGCATCACATGTCACTACCCCAGTAGTCTTGAAATTTCCTAGGACGGCCGAGGTGACCAGCTGTCTTGCTGTTAGCCATTTAAATTATGGATGAGGTGATCCCCCCAGGGGTTTGCTTTCCCCTACTGCCTGATTCAATTCATGCTGGAGCTGCACAATTGCCTGTTGAATGTTCATTTTGCACTCTGTGGTCTAAACAGTGGTCAAAACTTTTCTGTTTCTGTTAATTAATTGACTTATAAATTAATGTATTTATTTTCCTTTCACATATCAAGTACATAGAGGTTCATACAATAGGGTTCTCTAAATTGGCCCTGTATGAGGAAGTGTGATGTGTGATGGTTACGATTTGGGTCACTTTGTGAATTTCGTTTTGCTTCAGTGAAATTATTTTCTGCTACTTTATTGTGGTCTTTGTAAAGTTTTAACCTTTTGGGCATAGATCAGCTGTGGCAACCCCTAAGTGGGAGCAGCTGAAAGAAGAAGATGATGAGTGCTTTGTATTTACAATCTGGTTATGAGCCAGTGGACATTCTTATTTTTAAGTGCGTCACTCTTATGATTTAACCAGCATTTTATCCCTGGCTCATTTTAAAAATGAATTTTATGATATAAATATTTATTTGTACATTATGTTATTAATTATGCATTTTGCTTTTATGTGTTGAATATTGTTTTATTTGTTATGTTAAATGCATTTTATTCTTTTTTTTAATTTTTTATTTTATTGCAATCATTCCATACAAATCAATCAACTTTTTACAGAAAGTAGGATTGAGAGCAAATCGACCTCCACCCCTGAAAGAGAGAGCCTGGCCAACGGAGTAAAACTTAAGGCTTGTAAACATACCTAAATTGTTAATTTTGATAAGCCAATAGAGATGAATGGAGAAGAAAAAGAAATACGGAAATAATTGCTTCCTCTGTGCTTTAAGAGCTTATACTAAAATATTACTGATTAGATCCTGCCATGTTTTGAAAAACATCTGTACAGATCCCTTAACTGAGTATTTGATTTTTTCCAATTTGAAATAGTATAAAACATTGGTTTCCTATTGACTTAAAAGAGGAGAGTTAGAGTTCTTCCAGTTTAGCAAAATAAGTCTGAGTGCCAATAGTGTAGTGAATACAATCACAGTTTGTCTGTCCTTCTCCACTTTAAACCCATCTGGAAGAACTCCAAACACAGCTGTTAATGGATTAGGAGGGACTGTGACACCAAGGCTGTCTGAAAGGCTATTAAAAATTTTGGTGCAGAATGACGTTAATTTGGTGAAGGCCCAGAACATGTGACCCAGTGAGGCTTGCAGATTGCAGCGTTCGCAGGTTGGATCATGCCCTGGAAACATTTTGGAGAATTTTAGGCAAGACAGATGTGCTCGATATATAATTTTAAGTTGTATAATTGTATGCTTTGCGCATATGAAGCTCGAGTGAATTCTGTGCATTGCTATTTTCCACTCCTTTTCTGATATATTAATTGAGAGATCTTTTTCCCAGTGTCCTCTTGGATCTTTGAAAGGTAGGGACTGTAAAATAATTTTATATATTGCAGAGATGGTGTCTGAGTCCTTGAAATTGAGCAATATTTTTACCAGCGTGGACGAGGGTGCAAGATGAGGAAAATCGGGCAGGTTCTGTTTAACAAAGTTCCTAATTTGAAAATAGTGAAAGAAATGTGTAGCTGGAATGTTAAATTTAGATCAGAATTGTTCATAGGATGCAAAGACGTTGTCTATATATAGATCTCTAAGCAAGTTCATCCCAATTTTTTTCCAGATATTAAAAACTGCATATGTTTGTGAAGGTTGTAAAAGGTGGTTCTCTTGCAGAGGTGCCACTGATAAAAGATTCTCCATCTTAAAATGCTTTCTACATTGATTCCATATTCTAAGTGAGTGAAGCACAATTGGGTTAATAGCATATTGGCGATAACTTGCATTTATTGGGCACAACGCAGGGAATATAAAGAAGTACTGCAGGATTTTAGTTCTATTGCGGACCAGGCCTGTGTATGTTCATCTATTTGTGTCCAGGTTTTTATAGCGTGTATGTTTGCTGCCCTTTAAAAAAACTGGAAGTTAGGTAGAGCCATGCCACTTTCTGCCTTTTGTCTTTGTAGGGTCGCTCTTTGGATACGTGGATGTTTTGAGTTCCAAATAAATGAGGTTATTGTTGAATCTAATTGCTTAAAAATTATTTATTGATGTTATATTCCGACACTGACTTTATATATTGAAGTTTTGACTTTATATATTCCAGCGCTGACTTTATATATTGAAGTTTTGACTTTATTTATTCCGACAGTGACTTTATATAATCAAGTTTTGACTTTATATAGTTAAATTTGGTCATCATTGCATAACTTTTTCTTTACCATAGAAATTTAAAGACTAAATTCAACTTCCATTCCTACCAAAGATATTTCTGGCGACTAAATAGTACCAACTTATATCCAAATTCGAGCTATTGAGCTGTCGCCTGCCTGCCTGAATAAGTCACCCTCGCTTCGCTCTTACTTTTTTACCATTCATTTAATCATGGCTAGTGGCGGAAAAATGATAAAATGGAATGAGGATTACACTGAGTATGGCTTTACCAAAACAATTATTGATGGCGAATTGATTATTCATAAAGCTTCAATTGGTGATCTGTTTTTCTGTGTTAACCTCATATTTTTTCATACTTCTTCTCAAACCAAGGTGGTGCGAGGGTAAAATGAATCAGGATGCGCTGATCAATGTAATCGGTGTACCAGGAAATCATGCATTGACAAAAGCTCCCCTTTGCTTGTAATGCAAAGTGTGATTAAATGCATTATTTTTTAGTGAGTTATGGAGCACATGCATCGAAGCTTATCAGCTGTGCTTGTGCTAAGAAAAGGAAACATTTTAAAAATAACGTAACACGATTGTCAATGTAACCTTTTGTAAGTAGTGCCTGGAGGATTCAGTGTGGAGAAACTCTAGAGACAGCGTGTGTATTAACTTTTGGATTTTTCTGTGAGTATTTGGTGGCAGCGTCACAAAGTTGGTTCCTCAAGACGGCGTTAGCTGCAGAGCTCAGCTCACAGCGAAATGAGGTGAATGGGAGGGGAGATGATGACGTGACCAACTGTCAATCCCCCACAAACACAGTCTCTCGGAATTTGCATTAGCATAGCCCTTCACCTGCAATTTTAACTTAGTTACAAAGTGATCAAAACTCTCGTTTATATCCTGCGTCCTCTCATTAAACTTGTATCCCGCATTACCCGTGGGCATGACAAACGCCAGCAGCAGCCTGTCTATGAACTTAATTTAAACTTTAGGTTTACACTGTGCTTTGTTTCCGAAGTAGCAGCACTCATGAATATGGTTGTATATGTCACTCGCTCGCTTCTTATTGTTTTGCTGCCTTCTCAATTATATAATGCATGTTTTCTTCAGCGCTTTTTGGAGCTCTTCCTGGTTTTCTACGTACTGCGTTGATAGTCAGTTCACGTGATTACGTGGGAGGCGTGATGATGTCACACGAAACTCCGCCCCCGACGGCTTTCGAGCTCAACTCCATTACAGTATATGGAGAAAAATAGCTTCCAGTTATGACAATTACGCGTAGAATTTCTAAATGAAACCTGCCAAACTTTTGTAAGGAAGTTGTAAGGAATGAGCCTGCCAAATTTCAGCCTTCCACCCACACGGGAAGTTGGAGAATTAGTGATGAGTCAGTGAGTGAGTGAGTCAGTGAGGGCTTTGCCTTTTATTAGTATAGATTAAATAGGCGTCGAAGATTTGAAGATAAGTGTCGACCCTTGATAAATTCAGTTTGATCTTGTGATATTACCGAAGGGAGCACTTTCTCCATTCTTCTAGCTATGATTTTTGAGAGTATTTTAACATCATTATTCAAAAGTGAAATTGGTCTGTATGATGCACACTGTAATAAGTCCTTATTTTGTTTAGGAAAAACTGTGATTAATGCTTGGCGAAAAGTTTGAGGAAGAGTTTGATTGTCTCTGGCTTCTGTAAATGTTGCTAATAGGAGGGGAGCTAGCTGAGCGGAGAATTTCTTATAAAATTCTGCAGGGTAGCCATCAGGGCCTGCTGCTTTCCCGCCTTGAAGTGACTTTATAGCATATAGTAATTCTGATAACGGCGGAGGTTTATCGAGTTCCTCTGCACTAAAAGTGTCTATTTGTGGTATCTGTAATGTATCCAGAAATGCATTAGATTGTGTGTTATCTTCTTTAAACTCAGTAGAATATAAGGATTTATAGTAGTCTCTAAATGTGTGCATTGTATTTCTGTGGTCGATGATTTTGTCTCCATTCGTGTTGGTGATTACAGGGATTGCGTTGCAGACTTCTTGCTTGTGAATTTGTTGAGCTAAAAGCTTTCTCTCTGTGTTCATAGTAATGATGTCTGGATTTATAAATTAGTTGTTTATTCTAAACTGCATCACTCTATGATTATGGTCGACTCACATAAATTTTCATTTTATATGTGAAATTTATAGTTTCATATATATTACTTTGTATGTTATGTTATTAATTATGTATTTTGTCTTTCTGTGTTGAACATTGTTTTTTTATTTGTTGCGTTAAATATATGATTGTTTTTAAGTTTGTCACTCTTTCTTATTATTTAATCAGCATTTTATCCTTGGCTCATGTAAGTTTTCTTTTTAAATGTGAATTTTATGATATCATAATAGTAATTTGTATATTATGTTATTAATTAGGTTTCTTGTCTTTATGTGTTGAATATTGTTTTGTTTGTTTGTTGTGTTAAATATGTTTATTTTTAAGTGTGTCGCTGTTATGGTTTAGCCAGTGTTTTATCCTTGACTCATAAAACTATAAATTTTATGGATTCATATATATTACTTTGTATATTATGCTACTAATTATGTGCTTTATCTTTATATGCTGAACACTATTTTGTTTATTTGTCATGTTAAACATACAGTATTTTTAGTTATATACCCTACCCCCTTAAGATAGAGTTTAGGGTACAAGGCCTCCATGAAGTACAACAGGAGGACTAGATCTTTCCAGGGAGAAGGTAAGTTCCTCCAGAGCAGTGTTCAGTTTTTGTTGTGGAATCATTATAAGTGCTAATCCATCCATCATCCAACCTGTTATATCCTAACTACAGGGGGGTCTGCTGGAGCCAATCCCAGCCAACACAGGGCACAAGGCAGGAAACAAACCCCGGGACGGGCGCCAGCCCACCGCAGGGCGCACACATCTTAATCTTTTGCCTTCACCCTTCAACAATGTCTCTGAAACACAAATCTGATGCAAGTACAGGTGATACAGTAAAGAAGAGAAAAACCATCACAATGGAAAATAAAGTTGAAATAATAAAAAGGTCAGAAAGAGGTAAAACTCCGTCATTCATTAGCAGAGCACTTGGTTACAGTCGGTCAACAATAGCATTTATTAAAATGCAGTACCTGTTCTGACTTCCATACAAATTCAACTTAAGTACAAACCTACAGTCCCTATCTTGTATGGAAACCAGGGATTGCCTGTATTATCAGAAGCAGCTGGGAGAAGGACTAAGTGCTCCTACCATCCATCCATTATCCAACACTATATATCCTAACTACAGGGTCACAGGGGTCTGCTGGAGCCAATCCCAGCCAACACAGGGCGCAAGGCAGGAAACAAACCCCGGGCAGGGCACACACACACCAAGCACACACTAGGGACAATTTAGAATCACCAATGCACCTAACCTGCATGTCTTTGGACTGTGGGAGGAAACTGGAGTGCCCCGAGGAAACCCACACAGACACGGGAAGAACATGCAAACTCCACACAGGGAGGACCCGGGAGGCGAACCCGGGTCTCTTAACTGCGAGGCAGTTATTTTAGTGGGTTACCTTATATAGTATATCATTACAGTAATCCCTCCTCGATCGCGGGGGTTGCGTTCCAGAAGGTTGGTGAAAATACGCAAAGTAGAAACCATATGTTTGTATGGTTATTTGTATATATTTTAAGCCCTTATAAACTCTTCCACACTGTTTATAAATATTCCCCACACAGTTATACAGCATAAACCCTTTGTATTCTCTTAGATATTAGGTAAGATTAATTGAAATTATGTATGTAAACACACTGTTTATATACAGTAATACCTAAATATTATTTTAAAGATATCGAGCGTCTCCGATATCACATATGTTACTGACATTATGACAGACAGGCCACCAGCAATAAATACGTACAATGCAAGAAAAATAGTATACAGTAAATGTGTGTACAGTGACACTAAACGTACGTACATGTACTAAGTACTGTAAGTAGAAAATTAATTATGGTTACTCACCAACAATGACACGATGACTTGTCCGATAACGATGAGTTTAATTTTACTGCACAACAAAGGAGAGCGTTACAGCCCTTCTAAAGGAGCCTCTTCAGGCGACTGTGTAGCACCGCCGTTGTTCTTCTTCCAGCAGTCTTCAATCCAAATCCCTAAAGCAGATTCCATCCGGACTACTGCCTTATTACGTCCACTTACAACTCGTTTTGCGCCCTGGTTAAAAGGACAGCCGTAGATCTTATATTCTTTTCCTCCTTGTTAAATAAAAAGAATCGTGGACTCATTGATGCCGTAATGGCGTCCTACAGTCTTCCTTCAACATATCCAAAACTTTTACCTTTTCGGCAATTGTTAACATCTTTCGTTGGCGCTTGGGCACGGCACCTGAAGCAATAGCAAGAGCAGATCGCTTTGGAGCCATAATGAAGGGCTTGACTACGCACAAAGATAAACACAAAACAGCACAAAAGTTACTCTTTACACAGTGAAACACGTTGAGACTTCCTGGTTAACGCCTTAGAATCGAATTCGGCACTCCGTCACTGAGCCAATCAGTACACAGGAACTTGACTGCATGCTCTGATTGGTTAGCTCCTCAGCCATTTGCCAATAGCGTCCCTTGTATGAAATCAACTGGGCAAACCAACTGAGGAAGCATGTACTGGAAGTACCGCTCACCTCACGAGAAGGTAAGGAGGGCTGGGAAATTGCTAGTTAGTCTGCCGACAAATTAATAAAGGCAGATCGCAGTCAGACAAAGATGGTGACCCGGTCCTCAGCCAAAGAGAACTCCAGTTCCCAGAAGCCTTCGTGTAACCCAAAAGAGCATGTGCCTGAAGCAGACATGCTCATTGGTTCCCGGCCGAATTAAATAATATTATAGGTGCGCGGTAACTTGAGAAAAGTTTTTTTCAGATGTTGGCGGCGATCAAGAAGATCGTAAAGGATCTGGGAGAGATGGCCAAAGCGCCTCTGAAGAAGGTAGATGAGTACCTGCGGTGGTTGGGTCAAGAGCCTCCTGTATTAAATAATTCGGCGGTACAGGTGAGTATTACTGGTACCGTACATCATAGAGGGACGCAGTGTGAACAGGGTCCGCGATTAATTAGTAGCGGATGCCATGTCACCGCGAGCCCTACAAGAGAGTGTGGAACATTAACAGAGAGGTCAGGGGAAGGGTTGATCAAGCCGGAACAGCTGGATGGTGCTGCCTCCCGGAGCGATGCGATCCTGAAGACCCCGACCCCTATTATGTATAAAACAAAAGGGGTACAAACAGTAAAGGGTCTCTCTTTAACAAATAGAGAGACTCAGACTGTGGGAAAACCCCAGATTAAACAGGAGATCCCAAAAGTGAAACGGGGGTCTCCTGACAAACTAGAAAAGGTAGCTGAAAGCTCAAGGGCGGCCGTGGAGCCCTCCTCAGTGGAGAAAAAGGCAGAGCCAGAATTTCCTGAGTGCTTCCAGTCTCGCCGAGCGATACACACAGGGGGGTGGTGGCTGTGTTACGAATGCCGCTGGCTAGGCCATGTATGGCGAAGTTGTCCTAGAAGAACAGGGGATAAAAGTTCTTATTTCTACAATGTTCCCCCTAGGTTCTCAAGGGTGTATTCACGACATTGCCATGGCCTGACCAATGGATCCTCCTGGAGGAAGACATCCCTTGCGGGACTGGCTGCTTCGAACCAGGGTTCTTCGCTGGGGGGGAGTACTGTGGTATATGGCCATTCATCCTGGCCACCAGATGGAACCCTCCCTGTAACATTGAGGGGCCCCGAATTCCAGCAGGGCATCATGGACATTGGAGTGTTTATTCACAGCCCTGCTGGATACCATGGGGGCCGCCGGAGTACGCTGCAGGGAGGATCAAGGACTATTTGCCCTATACCCTGGAAGTATGTCCCAGCCACATGGACAGAGGAAACTTCTAGGTTGAAGAAAAGGAGTTTTTATCTGACCCGGAAGTGTTACCAGTCACATGGATGGAGACAGAAGAAACACTTCCAGGTCAAGGACTATAAAAGACTGTGGGAGATCCCAGACGGGCGAGCTGAGTCGGGAGGAAGGGTGGCAACGCGTCTGGGAGAGTGGAGGATTGTTGATTATTGATTTATTAGTGGAGTAATGTGGAGTGGAGGGTGCTTTGTGCACTTTATTACTGTAATAAAGGAAAATATTGGACTTTTATCTGGTGTCTGGCATTTGGTCTGAGGGTTCAAGGGGATGACAGCGTCCCCTATCTGTCACAATGGGTAGCTAAGTCCGCCTGTCATTTAATATGATTTTGTTTGCATGCATTTTAGAGTTGTAGTCCTTATTGTTTATAGCTTTAATGTGTGTTGTATATTGTACAGCACTTTGATTTAACTTGGGTTATTAAATTGTCCTACAGAAATCAATTGACGTTAATTCTGACAGTTCTGCCAATACTGTAGATAATGAACATTCAACAAACCAATTAATAATGTTATGACTACAGAGTAAAGTACAATAAAGTGGTGTTGCTATCCCATAATAAAATCTTCAATTACATCCACCTTAATAAAAGGTCAAGTGTCTGAGTGTTTGTGTAGCAGTATGTGTGCCCAGCTTCTATGTCTCTTCTATCCAACAGATGACGCATCACAAACATTAGCATTACTTTTATGAATCCCATACCAAATGGCATTTAACAAAGACTTAGCATCCGTTAACACTGAATATGTCTAACACAACTGCTGGATGAAGAGAAATCACCTTATCCACCTACTGTGTGTCAGTCCTGTTACTGTATGTCTTTCAGATGCCATCTGGTATAGGATTCATAAAAGCTAATGTAATAATGTGATAATAAAAGAGCTAATGATTATGATGTACCATCTGTTGGAATGAACAATGCAATGTAATGCATTTGATTACTACCACCCTTTGTAATGCATTATCAATTGGAATGACAAATACAATACATTTTATTACTACAAATGTTTATGATTCTCCATCTGTTGGAATTGTAAATACAATGCATTTTAATACTATACCTGTACGCATTACAAACTACATTCCAATACATGGTGCACTGCAAAGGTTAATGCTGAGGTCTAGGTTGACTACTTAGACTTCAGCCCATCTTAGGTAGCATAGCCAGTTTGTGAATAAAACGTGTAACAAGTCAAGTAAAATGACACCTTTTATTGGCTAACTAAAAAAGATTACAATATGCAAGCTTTTGAGGCAACTCAGGCCTGAAGCGTGTATATTGTAATCATTTTAGTTAGCCAATAAAAGTTGTCATTATACTTGACTTATTGCTACATTCACAATGTCTAACACGGTACAACACCCTAGTACTAAATAAAACGACAAAGAAATGTGAGAGAGGATTGGGGTCCCAGTCAGAAGAACCCTATTTAATTAGTCAAAAGATGAAAACTATAGGACTGTTGGAAAAGTCTGTGGGTAGCAACCCATTTAGCAGTAGTGATTTTGGGACTATGAATATCCACTAAATAACAATGACTTCCTGTTGCTGCATTGCTTTAGATCAGGTGAACATAACAAGTGGAGCTTGAGGGCAGAATGGATGTGACATCAAGGTTCTTCAGCCATATTCGCCTCTATTTTATTAATGGAAGCAGAAAGCTTAACAACCGTGCCATACTGTCTTCCTTCCCCTGTGTAGCCTTAAGGTCCTCATGAGACACTCACCAAGCTTGCATGTTTGACACAAGAAATGGTTTAAATTTGGATTTATTCTGCCTAAAAGTATGACTTTTGTTGGCTATTTCTTGTATCAGTGATAAAGTTTCTTAAGTTATTTACCATTCAGTTGTTGTGAAGTAACATGGTGTTTAAAAGCCACTGCCTTAGCTTCATCTTGGGGTTAATTTTTATTACTTCTACATTAGTGAGCAGATGAAGGATTGAGAGTAAAGCAGGAGATAGCAAAAGACTAAAAAGGGTGAAAACTGGGAGATCAAAAACTACAAGCATCAAGGCCAAAATGAGAGACAAAAAAATTAAGGTCAAAAAACAAAAGAGCAAGACAGTTGATAACCAATAAACTGTTTGCAAAGGAGTCTGAATGTGCAATTTGAAAAAGGGTTTAGATTCTGCAGGTTGGATGAGGGAGTCATTCCCTGGAGAAACCTTTTGCATTGTGACACAATCTCAGAGGACATGACCCTAGCAACGAGCGTGTTTACCCTAACAACAAGAGCTCAAAATGGCAGCGAGTGTCAAACACCCAAAATGGCAGACAAAATAGTCCAAAAATTATTTACCACAAAATAAAGGAAAATTGTCACAACTGGATGTCAGAATTAAATTCAGTGTCTCGAAGAAGTCCAAAAACAAGTGTCAGATTACAAAGAATTATGCATGAAACTAATCTTAACAATTACTAATGTAGCATTATGAGTCATTGTTTATTTTCAAATTCTTCATTTTGTAAAACTTTATATTGTCTTTTATGGGTGTAAGAATGCTTTTGCTTGCCATACCAGTCACCATCACGTGATTTACATCATGCTATTTGTACCATTTGTCACACATGCTCCTCTGAGAATCAGGTTTCACCAGGTTTTCGGTACCACCCCAGGGCCAGAGGGAATGCTGCCACTAACTGACATGACTGATCTCGCCCGTAATCATGTCCTCAAGCCCCGCCCCTTCCAGCATGAAACATATAAAAAGAGCCCGCCCCTGGAAGGTGGCGTCTCACTTCCAGTTAGACAAAGCCAAAGAATACTTTGTATTCTAGTGCCCCCATGTGCCCGTTTATTTAATTACAACCTTTTTGTTGTAGCAAGAGTTATTAAATGGGGTGGACCAGTTTGCACCCCAGCAACTTTGGGACTTTGCAGTTTCACTCATTCTCCACACGTTACTACTAGCTGACTCTAAGATGGCTACAGTGTTCACTTACGCTTTGTTTTGGGATTAATGAATAATCAAATGATTGCATTTTCTATTATAGACTTTGGGGCTACATTTCTTTGACTTCAACCTTTCATTTTATGTGTTGGGTTTGTTCTGAACATTTATTGATTTCCTGGTAAAGATACAGGTGAGTGACTCTTGTCACTTGATCACGATAAAAAAAAACCTGACTTTAAGGAAGCACAGGTCTAAACTGACAGACCAGTCATGGACATTGTGGGCTTTCTCCATGCACTCTGTTAGTCAATCCACATTCTGAAGATATCCATGTAGAGTGACATGGTGACCATATAATGGCCTGGCATGAGTTAGTGTGTGTGTGTGTGTGTGTATGTCCTGGGATAGATAGACTGACGTCCTGTCTGTGGTCAGTTCCCAGGCTGCATCAGATGTGGTCGGTGGCTGCTCTGGATTCTCCAAAACACTGAATTGCAGTACTTAGTTTCAAAGAATGAGTAGATGCTGTGAACACCAGGGGGTTCCTGTTGCCCCGTTAGACCTAACAGACAGACGCTGGCACCGGGTAAAAGCACTAAGAAGTATTTCTTTAATTCTTTTTTCCCTCTGTAGTGCCTCCAAAACACCCTAGCCACAGCAAATACAAATAAATCAAAACAGAAACACAATACTTTTCCTCCTCTTCTCCCAGCAGGTCTGTCACACTCCCTCCCAACTCCAGCTCGCCTGCTGGGTTCCCATCCGTCCTTTAAATAGTCTTTAACCCGGAAGTGCTTCTGTCCTTCCCACCACATGACTGGTTGGCACTTTCTTTAGCCTGGAAGTACTTTGGGTCTTCCATCCTCGTGATTACCTCATACAGGCTATACCGAAAGAATATGTCCCCAGGTCCTTTGAGAGCTCCTCCTGGTGACACCCATGGCACTCAGCAGGGCTGTGTGCCTGAAATCCATTTCCCATAGTGTCCTGTGGGAATCCGGGGTACCAATGCACTTCAGGGAAGCTGCCATCTAGCGTCTTGGGGGAAGCAGTGTTGGATAGTAGCTGCCTTCCCCCATCCTTCTATTCCAGGGGCGCCCTGGTTGGGTGGAGCTGCCGGCCGTCCATCACAATGTATACACATTAGCACAGTGTGTTTGTGGATGTGCGTGTATACAGCGCCTTAGAAGTGTCACATTTTATCATTAGACAACCTTGAATCATAGTCAGTTTAATTTGGCTTTTTTGACACTAATCAACATAAAAGAGTCTTTAATATCAAAGTGAAAGCAGATCTTTAAAAATTGTTCAAAATTAATTACAAATATAAAACACAAAATCATTGATCACATTAAGTATTCACCCCCATCAAGTCAGTGTTTATTAGAAGCCATGACAGGCTTGAGTCTGTGTGCGCAGGTCTCTATCAGCTTGGCATATCTGGACACAAGTCCTGTCAGGTTACTTAGGTGAACAACCTTTTTCAAATGCAGCCATAATTTCTAAGTTGGATTGAGATCTGGACTCTGACTTGGCCACTGCAGGACATTAACATTGTTGTTTTGACGTTATTTCTCTGTAGGCATTGGCATTGTTGTCTTGTTGTAAAACAAAATCTTCTCCCAAGGCGCAGGTTTCTTAGAGACTGCGTCAGGTTTTCCCCTAAGATTTCTCTGTATTTTGTTGCACTTATTGTACCCTCACAGGCCTTCAAGGGCCTGCTGCAGAGAAGCGTCCCCACCACCATGAATCAAAGTATAGATGGTGTGTTTTTGATATTGTGCTGCATTTACTCTAATGGCCAGAAAGCTCTGTTTTGGTCCCATCAGAACACAGAACCTTCTTCTAGCTGATGTCAGAGTCTCCCAAGTGCTGCTTAGCATATACTAGTCAAGAAGTTGTATTTTTTTTAATACAGTAGAGTCTTACTTACCCAACCTTCGCTTATCCAACATTCTGTATTATCCGACGTCCCAATGCAAAACTGTTCTGAGCATGAGCGTAGTCTATATTTAGTTGCTAAGTTCATTTTTTCAGTTAAATTTTTCTGTTGTTTTGTGTGTGTGTGCGTGTGTGTGTGTGTGTGTGTGCGCAGCTGTGTCTCTCTCGCATGCACGTGTGTGTGTGTGTGTGTGTGTGTGTGCGGCTGTGTCGCTCTCTCTCTCACGCACGCGCGTGTGTGTGTGTGTGTGTGTGCGCGGCTGTGTCGCTCTCTCTCTCACGCACGCGTGTATGGTAAATGGTAAATGGTCTGTATTTGATATAGCGTGTGTGTGTGCGTGTGCAGCTGTGTCTCTCTCGTGCACGTGTGTGTGTGCGCCTGTGTCTTTTTCGTGCCTGTGTATGTCTCTCTCGTGAGCTTGCACGTGTGTGTGTACGCGTGTGTCTCTCTCTCTCGCGCATACGTGCCTGTGTGTGTGTGTGTGCGTGTCTCTCTTTCTCTCATGCGTGCGTGTGTGTGTGCGTGTGTCTCTTTCGTGCGCGTGCGCGCGTGTGTCTGTCTGTGTCCCTCTCTCTTGCTGCACAGGGAATGCACATGGAGAGACTGAACACTTGCGGAAATCATCAGTGCGCACAAACCGAAAGGGAAACTTGCTCGTTCGTATACCTAGTGTGTGGTCGTGAACAGATGCAAAAGTTTGGGGAACTTTTTAGTCGTAGCCCGATTTGTACGTGTCCAAAGACGTTCATGAACCGAGGTTCCACTGTAGTAGGTTCGTAATGTGTAAAATTATTACATAGTTTGACGTTTAATAGGCTTTTTCTTAACACCTCCCATTATCCGACATTTTTGGTTATCCGGCGTTCTGCCGGCCCATTTATGTCAGATAAGTGAGACTCTACTGTATTACCATTTATTCGCTTAACAGATGCTGTTATCCAAACTGACTTACCAGAGAGGTCAGCCTAACTGAGTATCTCCTATCACAAACATTGCTGACTCTCACAAACTTGGGTTCTGAATCGCTTGTGACTTTGGGTCTGCCAGTCCTGCTCCTGTCAGAGCTTCCTCCAGATTGCAAGTTGGTGTTGATGTTGTAGGAGACTGTACTCACTGACTGACACCTTGGCTTTCCTTACAATTTCTCTAAAGGAAAGACAGACACTTTTAAGGGTTATTGTGGTCTGGCTGTCTTCCTTTATTTATTGCTTTTTTTCTTGCATTATGAAATCAGCAGACAGTACAATGTTATCTAAATAATACTTCAGAGGGTGCAGCAACACAATTTGTCCCAACACTGCTTTTATACAGACAGTGGAGTTGTAAGTAATGAGCAAAAATTGGGACACCTGTAACAACTGTTTGCATCAACGTTTAAGGCTTATTTAGCTTCTATTGCTGCATAAAACCCTAAAGTTACTAAACCTTTACTTCTTCCATGAAAAAAGGCCTTTTATATAACTGAAAATTACATACATTTTCAGTTTTTGGTAACCTAAACTTTCTTTTAGCAGTTTACTTTTTTACCATTTCCAGTTATTCACTGGACTTGAACTGCTTAGATTTCAATAAAAATTGGAAAAACGGGCGTGCTCTGACATTTTTAATTGGTAGTGTACATAGACAGAAGCAGACAACTGAGGACCTGTGAGGTATTTCCTCCTCACACTCTGATGTCCTTATGCTAGTATGCAGTTGCTTATCTGGGTCTTCCCTTTCATTTTTGTACCCTGGTCAGATCCAGTTTGCATCTTCTCTCAAGACAGTGTAGGCGTCATGGAGGAAGGGCAGGCATCTGGCCCGGATGAAGGATGGATTCTTGGCCAAACAGCAGGCCAGAATAGGTGGGCTGGGCAAATGGGCATACTGGGAGCAGTTCATTCCCCCACATGACAGGTGGCAGTGTTCCTAAGGACTGAACCTAATTAGGTCACCTGCAGATTGGCATGGGAGTCCAGAAACTCAATGCTATCAGGGTCTTTGGGTACCACCAGATGGTGCTGCCACAGGGAGGGCATGACACCGGAAGCAGTTCCAAGACTGGAGTCAAAACAGAGCCCACAGCCTCACTTAACTGAGTAAGAGTCAGGAAGCAGTGGGCAACACTCTGCAGGTGGTGGAATGAGAAAGTTGTATTTGTACATTGTGGCTGGTATTTCTGTAAGAAGGTATTGAAAGCAAATTAAAATCTTTTTTTTGAACCTGAAATTGTGTTTGGGCATTACTGCGTCTGTGGTTTGGGGCTCAGTGGTGCCCCCTTGTGGTTACAACAGTAACAGTCACAACTGTATGAAATCTTCAGTTGGGTAGTCTGTCATCCAGAAATACCTTCATTTCACAAAACAACAAAACACTGATATGCTCCTCCTCTGTCAAAGTTGTTTTGTTTTGTCCATTTTTAAACTTTTTTTTAAAATGTTCTGGTTTGAACAAGGGTGGCGCGGTGGCGCAGTGGTAGCGCTGCTGCCTCGCAGTTAGGAGATCCGGGTTTGCTTCCCGGGTCCTCCCTGCGTGGAGTTTGCATGTTCTCCCCGTGTCTGCGTGGGTTTCCTCCAGGTGCTCTGATTTCCTCCCACAATCCAAAGACATGCAGGTTAGGTGGATTGGTGATTCTAAATTGGCCCTAGTGTGTGCTTGGTGTTTGTGTGTGTCCTGCGGTGGGTTGGCACCCTGCCCAGAATTGGTTCCTGCCTTGTGCCCTGGGATTGGCTCCGGCAGACCCCGTGACCCTGTATTCGGATTCAGCGGGTTAGAAAATGGATGGATGGTTTGAACAACTTTATGTCTGTATCTTTCAACCCAAGGGACGACAACTGACTTGCCTTTTTGAATAGAACACGTTTCTGCTGTGCTAATGCAATTAAAAAGGCTATTTGTGAACTTCCCCTTAGGATTAATAAAATCTATCTATCTATCTATCTATCTATCTATCTATCTATCTATCTATCTATCTATCTATCTATCATATAGTGCCTTTCATCTCTATCTATCTATCTATCTATCTATCTATCTATCTATCTATCTATCTATCTATCTACAGGTGCTGGTCATAAAATTAGACTTTCATGACAAAGTTGATTTATTTCAGTAATTCCATTCAAAAAGTGAAACTTGTGTATTAGATTCATTCATTACACACAGACTGATGTATTTTAAATGTTTATTTCTATTAATTTTGATGATAACTAACAACAACTGAAAGTCCCAAATTCAGTATCTCGGAAAATTAGAATATTGTGAAAAGGTTCAATATTGAAGACACCTGGTGCCACACTCTAATCAGCTAATTAACTCAAAACACCTGCAAAAGCCTTTAAATGGTCTCTCAGTCTAGTTCTGTAGGCTACACAATCATGGGGAAGACTGCTGACTTGACAGTTGTCCAAAAGACGACCATTGACACCTTGCACAAGGAGGGCAAGACACAAAAGGTCATTGCTAAAGAGGCTGGCTGTTCACAGAGCTCTGTGTCCAAGCACATTAATAGAGAGGCGAAGGGAAGGACAAGATGTGGTAGAAAAAAGTGTACAAGCAATAGGGATAACCGCACCCTGGAGAGGATTGTGAAATAAAACCCATTCAAAACTGTGGGGCAGATTCACAAAGAGTGGACTGCACCTGGAGTCAGTGCTTCAAGAACCACCACACACAGACGTATGCAAGACATGGGTTTCAGCTGTCGCATTCCTTGTGTCAAGCCACTCTTGAACAAGAGACAGCGTCAGAAGCTTCTCGCCTGGGCTAAAGACAAAACTGCTGCTGAGTGGTCCAAAGTTATGTTCTCTGATGAAAGTAAATTTTGCATTTCCTTTGGAAATCAAGGCCCCAGAGTCTGGAGGAAGAGAGAGGAGAGGCACAGAATCCACGTTGCTTGAGGTCCAGTGTAAAGTTTCCACAGTCAGTGATGGTGTGGGGTGCCATGTCATCTGCTGGTGTTGATCCATTGTGTTTTCTGAGGTCCAAGGTCAACGCAGCCGTCTACCAGGAAGTTTTAGAGCACTTCATGCTTCCTGCTGCTGACAAACTTTATGGAGATGCAGATTTAATTTTCCAACAAGACCTGACACCTGCATACAGTGCCAAAACTACCAGTACCTGGTTTAAGGACCATGGTATCCCTTTTCTTGATTGGCCAGCAAACTCGCCTGACCTTAACCCCATAGAAAATCTATGGGGTATTGTGAAGAGGAAGATTCAATACGCCAGACCCAACAATTCAGAAGAGCCAAAGGCCACTATTAGAGCAACATGGGCTCTCATAACACCTGAGCAGTGCCACAGACTGATCGACTCCATGCCACGGCACATTGCTGCAGTAATCCAGGCCAAAGGAGCCCCAACTAAATATTGAGTGCTGTACATGCTCATACTTTTCATGTTCATACCTTTCAGTTGGCCAACATTTCTAAAAATCCTTTTTTTGCATTGGTCTTAATTGATATTCTAATTTTCTGAGATGCTGAATTTGGGATTTTCATTAGTTGTCAGTTATAATCATCAAAATTAAAAGAAATAAACATTTGAAATACATCAGTCGGGGCGGCACGGTGGTGCAGTGGTAGCGCTGCTGCCTCGCAGTTAGGAAATCCGGGTTCGCTTCCCGGGTCCTCCCTGCGTGGAGTTTGCATGTTCTCCCCATGTCTGCGTTGGTTTCTTCCGGGTGCTCCGGTTTCCTCCCACAATCCACAGACATGCAGGTTAGGTGGATTGGCGATTCTAAATTGGCCCGTGGGTGTGTTTGTGTGTGTCCTGCGGTGGGTTGGCACCCTGCCCAGGATTGGTTCCTGCCTTGTGCCCTGTGTTGGCTGGGATTGGCTCCAGCAGACCCCCGTGACCCTGTATTTGGATTCAGCGGGTTAGAAAATGGATGGATATTCGGATTCAGCGGGTTAGAAAATGGATGGATGGATGGAATACATCAGTCTGTGTGTAATGAATGAATCTAATATACAAGTTTCACTAATTTGAATGGAATTACTGAAATAAATCAACTGTCATGATATTCTAATTTTATGACTGGCACCTGTATCTATCTATCTATCTATCTATCTATCTATCTATCTATTGTCAGAGATGGCTGGGGTGGCGACCCGGCCTGGACTCCCAGAAGGACCGGAGTAGGGTTTGCACCTTCCATAGACCATGTGGGGGCAACTGCCCAGGTTCCTTTGGGGGCCACAGGTACAGAGCTTTGAAGCACCACCCTGTAGGGGCCCGTGGTCACCACCTGGGGGCTCCCCTATGCCTTTGGAGCCCTGGACCTCAGCACTTCCGCCACACCCAGAAGTGCTGGGGGGAAGAGAAGCAGGGACACCCGGAGTGCTTTCGAGGATGCAGCCAGCACTTCCGCCACACTGGGGCGTGTCGGTGGAAATTGCCGGGAAACACCTGGAGCACATCCGGGGGACCATAAAAAGGGGCCGCCACCCTTCATACAAGGGCTAGAGTCGGGAGAGAAGAGAGCTTGATGGAGAGGAGTGGAGGCGGCCTGAAGAAGAAGGCATTTGTGTTGTGGCCAGGACTTTTGGGGACTTTGGGAATGTTGTGCACTGTAAATATGGCAAATAAACGTGTGTTGGGTGACTTCAACGTGTCTGCCTGTCTGAGTCCGGGTCAGCGACCACACTATCTATCTATCTATTTAATACTGAATTTCTGTTTAATTAAGGATGAGCAGTCACATGTAAATAATAAATTAACAATAAAGTCATTTCAAGTTGTAACAGCCACTTGTGACATTAGTAATATCTTGGCTTTATTTATAAATAAATGTAATGGCACCTTGATAAAGAAATGATCAATTTGTATCATAAACTTTGAATGTTGGAGTACACGTGATTGGTGTTGCCTCAAGGGATGGTTGCTGTCTTACTCTGCCTTCCTGGGACCCTCTGATGATTAAAGTACCCGTCTATTTTTGAATCCCCTCCCCTCAATCAACTACATGGTCACAGAGGCAGAGTCTGTCCCGGCTGCACTGGACAAAAGGCACAAAGCAGCCATAGCCAGGTGTAAGTTCACACAGCTATTAAAATAACAGGCACCTTTTTAGAATGAGGGAATAAAACTTAAATTCCAGGGGTGAAGATATAGTGAGAAGTTAAGCAAAATGACACCTTTTATTGGCTAACTAAAAAGATTACAATTTTCAAGCTTTCAAAGGCAACTCTTCAGGCAAGATGTAATGTAATGTAATGTAATTGTACTCTGCCTGAAGAAGGGACCCAAGTTGCCACATACTGTAATCTTTTTAGTTAGCTAATAAAAGGTGTCATTTTGCTTGACTTCTTACTACATCCATAATGGCTAACACGGTATAACACCCTAGTACTACAGGGGTGAAGATACAAGCTTCACTCAGACCAAGATGGGGAGCCAGGGCTGGGGAGCAGTGAGGCAGAAGCACTAACAACTAAAGTAGGCTCAGAAAATGGATGGACGCTGGCCCAGTGTGAGTGAGTGAGCGACTGAGAGATACAACAAAGGTCCAGAGCCTAAGAATTCCACAACAAAACAATGATAATGATGCAGTTTGATTTTTAAT
The DNA here is from genome assembly GCF_016835505.1 of Polypterus senegalus. Taxonomy (NCBI): domain Eukaryota; kingdom Metazoa; phylum Chordata; class Cladistia; order Polypteriformes; family Polypteridae; genus Polypterus; species Polypterus senegalus. The sequence goes on along the minus strand of NC_053170.1, from coordinate 50,551,340 downwards.
GCAGAAATTCTGAATAAAGAGAAATGATTTCATGCAACAACTGTGGCTTCCTTATACTTTCCAGACCCCATTATACAGCAGCACTTCATTAACCTGCACACAAACTTTAATGACTGTCTGTTTATTTATTTTCAGAGGAATAAAAACTAATTTTAGCTGTCGTCTCGCGTAACTACTACGTATGGCCCATGGTTGAGACACTATATAGTTAAGAAAATGACATGCTTGAATGGACCGTTTATTAGCCGTCTGCTGGTGGAGATGCTTAGCGTTTCCCCAAAGAGGAATGTTCATTAATGCCGCAAAATCCAACGTGCTTTGGGCTCCAGCAGAATGGTTTAGCAGTAAAGGAGCAAGAGGAACAAATACAGGGTATGCCAGGCAATTACAAGATCAAAAAGGCTTCTGACGGATTTAAGAGGGGATTATGATTGCAAGGGATTGTGGGAAAAAGATACACCTGTTTATTAAAACAAAGTGAGTATAAAAAAAACAAAACACCAATCTCAAACTGTGTGGGTGGAATCCAGTGTCACAAAATCAGACAGCATTCATCTTCCAGCTCTACAACTTCCTCAGGGTTTTGTTAGGTGAGTTTAATAAAAAGGCTTAACTCAAAGAGAGGGTTATTCTTGTTGGTCAAATTTACTGTTACTCAGATGAGCTGGCCTTCAGAGGTACTTCACTTCCTTCAGATTTTACTGTCTTTTGGATGATTGTGATTGCTTTGTAAATTCAGTTTTACTCCTCTTCTGATTCTCTTGAGAGATAGGGTGAGAAGCATAGACAGCCGCTGACCCTCCGTCCGCGTCGTGAGTGCCAATTTAGGTGGTTTGAGCATCAGATATGGATGCCTATCCGATGCCCCCTTGTGGAGGTTTTAAGGGTACAACCAGCTGGGAGGAGACCCCAGGCTTCATTGGAGAATTATATCTCTCAGATGGACTGGGAACATCTTGGGATCCCATAGTATGAGTTGACAAGTGGGACTGATTGTCACACTTACAGGCCTCACAGCTAAGACTGTTGGCCCTGAGACCTTGTCCCAAGTAAGGGGTGCAAAGTGAATGAATGAATGAATCATCTCCTTATGGACACTTCTCAGAAGGCTCACTTCAGATTTTAATTAAAACTCCTTGATCTTCATGATTTGTATTTTTTTAAGATTTATTGTAACTTACTGTGGTACGTCACACTTTAAAAACCTCCTTGGCATTATCTCTGAGCATCACTTGGGTTCAGAATTCTGTGCAGTTATGGTTAACCCCTAGTCAGGTTCTGGATGACTTGTAATGATCAGATTTATTGTATTAAGCCCAGATAAGTCTCAGGACAGTATTCTGCTGCCATGTAGTGGAGAAAATAACATCTTGCTGCAAAAAAAAATATATATATATACGCTTTCCAACACTTTATGGTAACTCATCCACATTCATGATTGGGGCAGAACCTGCAAAGAAATACACAATGGCAGCTGAAAAGCAATAAAGGCAGTTTTAGAGCAAACTGAAGCTGAACCATTGCTCAAATTGAGCCATAATGATATGATGACAGTGTGAGTCAGTCATCAGACACTGATGCGGAAAGTGAAACTGATGATCAAACTTCCGTGTGTGGACCACCAGGGGGCATAAAGCTCCCCAAACACCGACACAGGCAGGCTGAGACACAAGTTTGCCAAATAGCGCACATTTTATTTAAGTGGGGAAACATTTTTCTATTGCTCCCTACTTCACAGCACATTACACAAAGCACCAAAAAAAACATAATACTGTCTGTCTGACTCTTTCTTTCTTTCTTTCTTTCTTTCTTTCTTTCTTTCTTTCTTTCTTTCTTTCTTTCTTTCCCTTCCTTTGTCACCATCATTCCTCCTCACAAGCTTTATCCTCCACCTCCCGACTCTGGCTCTCTGACTGGTGGTGAGGTGGCTCCTTTTATAATGCACCCGAGAGAGCTCCAGGAGTTTCTCGCCCTTCTTCCGGCTGCACTTCCGGGTGTGGTGGAAGTGGTTCCTCCAATGACTCAGCTGCACCAGCAACACCCCTTGGTGGCTCCAACGGGGCTGCTCCAATCTACAACTCCCGTCATGCCCTGTGGGGATCTGTGGTGGTGTAGCAGCCCTGGGGGGCTGTCCTCTAGTGTCTTGGGGAAGATAGTGACTCCAGTATACTCTCTCCCAATGGCCCCGGCCATCTGTCACACTCGATATGCCTGGTGAATCCAGTTGCGTGAAGGCAGCTATGTGACAAAAAGGCAAAGAAAAGAAGAGCAAGATGTTAGTCCCATAAGCACTCTTTAAAATGCAATAACTGTTAGTGTTTTGTCAGGGGAAAAGTGAATGTTGCTGTTCTTTGTGCAGTGGTAGCCTGCAGTAACAAAAGGGGCACATCAATCAGGCACTGCAAAAAAAAAATAAAAAAATATATATATATATATATAAGAAAAGTGCACAAAGAAACACGTTTCTACTGTTCCGATTGCAACATCAGGCTGTGTATTGGTGGCTGTCTCTAAATGTCCTTTACTATGGACATGTACTACAAGTATAACTGCATCAGTACAGCAGGAGACGTTAGCTTACCTTTTCTATTGCAGGTATGTTGACATTTTTTTGTATTTACATTTTTTGGTTAAATGTTAGTAGCATTTTTTCTCTTAAAAAAAACCCAACATTTTTGGCTTGTTTCTCTGGGGGTAAGCATAATGATAAGGTGGACTCCATTCCAATGCCATAGCTCTGTCATGTTAGACTTGAAATGTCATGGGTTACAATATTACTTAAATATCATTGTATCAGAGCCAAATGTCAACTCACTTGGGTGCAAGGTCTGGGTCATTGATTTGGTTTTTTAAAAAGTAGGAACCACTAAAGTAAACTTTTAAAAAGTTTTTTTTAAACATTACTGTAAAGCTCCTATATTTAGGTATCATAATAAAAGCATTCATTTTAAAACAAAAGTTTTCTTCTTAAAAACTAGCCATGATTTGCCAGAACCTGCAAATTTGGGCTTCATCATTTGCTTTACACCATTTTTATGTGATTGTTTATTTTGATCATTATGATAGTGATGTCATCACGTCACCATTTTGTGGTCTTGCTTCTTTATGGTGTGAATCTTTGTGTGGGCACAGCCATGGCGTTTGCCGTTGTTACAGTGGGTATTTTGCTTTGTTTTTCATCTTTCATTTCCCAAAATTATTTTTTTTATTTCATTTCATATTCAAGTAGAAATATTTTCTTTTTTTTTGGTACACCAGCTTTAGTTCTATGGACGCTGGTGTTTTGTGGAGTGCTTACCACCAAATTACTAAAGAGTATGAATTATAAATGTGGGATGTCATCATCACAACAGCTTAAAAGGTCAACTTCAACCATATTGGGTTATCTGAAATTGAATAAAAAATAGAGTTAGCAAGTTTTATTTTTTATTTTCCTCAAATAATGACTTTTTGAGTAAAACTTCGACTATGATTTGAAATTTAGTTTTTTGGTTTGGTGAACAAGCAAATTGATGCCATTTTTTGACTGACATTTCTTCTTCTAGTCCCTATTTAAATCCATCTGCTCAGAAGAACAGTGACGAAGAACATGACAGGTTATGTCATCACAATCCACCTATTAAAGATGGTGGTAACCATTACTCCATGTCTATGTTTTGGATTGGATTTATTATAATACAAAACTGTTTCTAGCAAAGTTTAGGGGTAAACAAAACAAGTCAGAATCAGGGCTTTTATTTTAAACTTTTTTGGTTAACGATTCTAGTATTGGCATTTGGATTGTTAGTTGTTTGCTTGACTTTTCAGGCCCCCCTTCTGTTTAATGGTTACGATTTAGTGTACTCCTTTAACACTTCTGATTCTGAGTCTTAATTCCTTTCTGCTTTTGTCCTCTTGTCCTGTTTATTTCTTATTTCATAACAGTCTAAGAAAGCAAATCAACAATGAAACACAAGAAGTAAAACTGCGCTAAGCAAGATAACTACACAAATTGGAACAAATCTGATACCACGCTTTGGTAAAGAAGAAAATGTTCAAAGTTGTGAATTTGTCTAGACTTCTCAACTGAGATGAGTTTGTTTCAAATTTGAGAGGCGCAAGTTCTGAAAGCATCTCACTATCTAATTGAGAACAGTGATATCTTATACTAATTCTGCTGTAGATAAAGACATAATCTGACAGCGTACTGGCGGCTAGAATGGACTACAAGGGAATGATGTCTTGTCCTGACATAGCAACATGATATAAAGCTCACAAATTTATTCAGTTCACTCTGTAGGTGCATTTTTAGGTGGACTAATGGCTTTTTCTTGTACCTGGAAAACAATTTGCACTTCTTCTCAAAATAAATGCTCTTCTTTACTACCCTCTAATTCCATTTAGACAGTTGCTATAGCCTTTGCCTGCATGTATTCTATATTGATAAAGGCTGCGTGACGGAAGGGCAGAGGAATAGGAAATAAAAGCATTTGTGTTTTTTTTCTGAAGATGTTCCCAAAATGGAGGCACATAGTGGCACAACAGCTAATGCTGCTACCTTATAACTCTAGACAACATGGTTTGCTTTCTGGCCCTGTCATGGTATATGTCTCTCTATTATAAAAGGAAATCCTGAGATAATACTTTTTCAAATAGATAATTTTAGGTCCTGTGAGATGAGACTTTGGCCAAGAGATTTTTTCAAGTCACGCCCTCCACTCAACCATATTCAACCATGCACACGGCCCTCTCACTTCTCATTCGTGTGAATGCTTTTGTCAGACACAGTTCCTGCTCTCACAGCTCTTATAAATTTTAATGCTTTCCTCACTTTAAGTTCCCAATAAAAGAAGACTTATTATGTCCAAATCTTATTGAAGAATTTCATCCCGAACGGTTATCAACAGAAGAAATGAGTACACAGGCAATCCTAGCACTGAGAAATGATGAAGTCAAACGAATTAATGTGAAAAGTCAATCAGTTACACGGCAAATTGGCATATCAATAGACTATGCTGAAACAGTTGGTGGTGATGGTATGGAAGATGAAAACAACAACTTATAATATCCCGTAGAATATCTACAACCGTTAACACCGTCCAGACTTCCACCGCACGAATTACTGTAGAAAGAAGGATGCATCGTAATGTTATTGCATAATTTATGTCTGAGTGCTGGGCTATGCAATAGGACAAGATTAGTTGTATTCAAAATTGGTCAAACAATTCTGACATGTAAAATTTTAACAGGTGACAAGAAAAGTAATGTAGTACATCTCCCGCGGATAACATTAGACACCACAGGAGATCTTGATATGCATTCATATTAAAACGTTTACAGTTTCCCGTGAGAATAGCTTTTGCAAAGATAATTAATAAATCACAGAGACAAACATTTGAAAAAATCAGTTTTATTTATTAGAGAGAAACAAACAAAATTCACTCGCGGGCAGTTATATGTTGCGTTGTCACGATACAAGTCCAAACACAAAATTACAATTAAATGTAATATTGACAAAAGTTGAATTAAAAAAATTGATTTTACTGAAGTTTTACAATAAGAGTGTAAGTTTAAAAAGTATTTGCGCTTTAATTTCAAATCCAAACAGAATGAAATCGTATAACGCAACAAATAAATCTAAGGCAACGTGTAACATAATTTACTTTCAAATTATTACGTTTTACTATTTTTAAATATGATTACTTACTCGCTGTAATGTAAAACAGTTAGGTCTATTATGCATATGTAACAATTCCCATGAAAATAAAAATCTGTTTAAATTGTACATCCGCATCCCCATACATGAGCGACTGAACCGCAAAGTGGCTAGCGCATAGCGCTGGCACGGGGGATGGCGAGCAAAGTGAGCAGGGGGCAAAGCCCCTTAGTTTTCTACATGTATATGTCAGTTTTCTCTGGGTGCTTTTGCTTCTTTTCACATCCCAAAGCTGTATATATTAGGATAATTGGGGTTTGTGATTGGCCTGGAGTGAGTAAAGATGGGTGCAAGAGGTTCCTTGTGATGGCCTGGCATTTCCCTCCTAGTATTGTGAGGTGCACAAAAATCTACCACATACTTTTAAGGACGCCACAATGGTGTTGGCAAACTGCACCAAAAACAGATTACTTCTGCACAGCAAGACCATATTAGAATTGCTTGTTTGGCTGCTCATAACACAAAAATGTTTTAATTATTTGTCAAAAAAAACCTATGGATATTACCATTATTGGCTGCTCATAATGCTTTTCCTATCTTCGTGTAGTGCTGTCGTAATATGGCACAACTACCCATGGCTATGGAATGAGGTTTTTCTCTCTTCTACTCAAATTAGGATCAAAAGTCAACAAGAAATGGTCATGTCCTTGAAAGTCAAGAAAATAATAGTACACAAGATACCAACTATGAAATCAACAACTGAAGCACCTAGGACCACATCACTGGGCACATGACCAAGGAGTCACGGCTAAAAAGAACAATGAGAACAGGGACCTGGAGTTCACTTCCTATGGGGGAATGAGGAAGAACTCTATTATTCGAAGGGTGCTCGTTATGTGAAGGACTGGCCTTGAAAAAGCAGAAGAACCTTTGGAAAATGTTGTTGGAACCTTACTAGAGGAAATCCTGTCATTCACAGGGATTTAACAACTATTGTTGCAAAGAAATGACTCACAATAAATCTTACCTTATTTTAAATGTCTTTGGCTGTTGCACAAGTTCTCTCAGTGGTGGTTGGGGTGCCTCCTGGAGACCACAGTAGTGACAAAACAACTCTTACCATCATATGATTTTGAGGCAACTGTGGGCAACAATTACAAGTTCTGAACTGATTGATTTCTTCCAAAGTACCATTGACCTTCAGAGAGATTTGTTGACTCTAGTTGGAGAAAACTAGAGTTTATGGTTTGCTGATTTATTTCTCCCATAATATATTTGTAAATTTTACTTCATTTGCTAAAATATTTCTTAAATTCTTTGTTTTTATTCTGTCAAGACAAAATCTATTTATAATAATCTTTACATTTATATAGAGCTTTTCTCACTACCAAAAGCGCTTTTCATCCACCACTAATGTGTAGCATCCACCTGAACGATGGGACATCAGCCATTTTTGAGCCAGTACACTGAAGAGTTGAAGAGGTGAGAGAAATAGCCACTTAGAAGCAGGGGATGATGACTAGTCTGTGGTGGACAATTTAGCCTGGACATCAGGATACACCCTACTCTTTACGAAGGATGCCCAGAGATCTTTTATAACCACCAAAAGTGAGGACCTCGACTTTACGACTAACCTGAAGGACTGCACCACTTTTTCACCACAGTGTCCCCATCACTGCACTGGGATATTGGGATCCACACACAGACCTCAGGATAAGCGCCCCCTGCTGGCTTCATCAACACCTCTGATACTGGCCAGGCCCAAACATGTTTAGCTTCAGGTGGATTACCTGTTCTGTGTTTTTTAATCTACTAATGTACATTAAAGCAGTTTTGGATTTCTAGTTCCGATTACCTTAAATTACAAATTTGCTTAAAAACTGAATTTGTTCAAAAACTTTGTGTCATTTTTTAAGAACAGATGTTACATTGCTTGTGTCTAACACAACTAAGACATCGATGGCCCCAGATTCCTTATTTCTTTGGATTCAGCTCAGCCTCTACAGACTCTACAGAGTCACACAAACTATAACAAAGCTGTTCTGATCAGATTTATCAACAGGGCTTCATAAAATGAGAGCATAACTGAAAATCAGGTAAACTGAGTTGTGTTTTCTATTTAATAAAATTCAGTTTATTTGTCATGATGGCCAAGAGTGGAGACTAGTGAGGAGCAAAGTGATTCTAGTTAATTGAATATGTTGTAGCAGTCCAGTGGCGCTAAGATTCACACCGTCAAGATGATGGTAATTTATTTATTTTTATAGAGGATCCCAGGGACGCTCCCAGCCTTGGCCCGCCCGCACACACTCACAAACAGAGACACAATAAAGCACACTGGGGAATAACAACAATTAAAGAATACAGTGAAATTAAATAATATAAATGAAAACAATACCACCCCTGTACCCCTACGGTGATATTACATTAAACACAAAAACACAACTCCACACAGCAAAGTCCATGGAATACCACACCATATTGTTTTGCTTCACAAATAAAACATGCAAAACAAATCATTTCCAGCCACATAAAGAAGATGCAATTGTTGGTCATTTATCTCTGGTGGAAAAAAAAATCACTGGACTCACTTCCTGTCACATTATATTGAGCCACCAGATACTGTATATTCTTGTAGTATGATTCCTGCTTTGCCAGTTATAGACAAGCTTAACCATTGCAATCCTAAAGATGCTTCAGAGACATGAAGTGTGTATATCTTCAAGAATCAAGAAGTAGAAAAGGGCTGCTATAAACATGTTAGTGTGAATAGGACTTTAGGGAGGAATGTTTCTTCTATTCTTTATAGCAAAAAAAAAAAAAACAAAACCCCCCATAAACATTTTAGTGAGTTCTACACGTCACAATTGTGAAATAAATTTTAGTGTCAGCGTTGATCTCCAATGAACATGGTGACCTCTCCTGTAAATCAGTCAAGACTAACAGCCAAGGTGAAAGCCAAACATTCTCCAGTTTTCATAGGTCTGACATCACGTTCTATTTTAATAACTTCAGAAATGCCAGAAAAAGAAGCAGCCAAGCACCGGAGAGAATGACTTTAGATAGAATTTTATTTGTCCCAAGGGGAAATCTAGATAGATAGATAGATAGATAGATAGATAGATAGATAGATAGATAGATAGATAGATAGATAGATAGATAGATAGATCTATGCGTGTTGATTTGGTGGGCCATTTTCTTCAAATGATCTTACTAGCCCAGCATAGAAAATCACACTAACCCTCATCATAGAGTTGTAGAAGACGTGAAGGATCACTGTACACATTATAAAGGTGTGTAATCTGCTAAGAAAAAACAAACAAAAAAACCAAAGCAACCTGCTCTGCCCTTTCTTATACAGTTCCGCTGTGTTATGAGACCAGTCAAGCCTGTCATTAAAGTGGACCACCTCGAATAGTGACTGGACTTAGAGGATTTTGGGGCGGTGAAAGTTAGTAACCAGTTCCTTGGTTTTGCTGATGTTAAGTTGCAGACAATTAATTCTCTTTGCAACAAGAAACAACGTCCTCTACCCAACTCCTATACTCTGTCTCATCCCCCTTATCAATAGACCCCCCATAAGTGCAGAATCATCTGAGAATGTCTGTCACTGACATGACCCGGTGCTATATTTATAGTCTGGGATGTACAGAGTGAAGATATAAGGAGACAGGACTCTTTCTTGCGTTGCTCACATCTGTATCCGAAACAGTCTTCAAGCCTTACAAACTGCAGTCCTCCTAACAGTTAGTCCATTATCCAGAACACCATAGGCTCATCTACCTGCTTATATCTGAGTTTACCCCTTAACAGGGATGGCTGTAATCAAAAAACATAATCCTCACAGTACTGCCAGCTTTGTCCAGGAAGAAGCCTTGTGGAACAGACAGATAACTGCATCCTCCACTCCGATTTGTGTCCATTAGGCAAACTGCAGTGGGTCCAGGTGGTCTACCACACTCGTATAGTCTGGGATCAGCCGTACAATGTGCCACTGGTCTGTTGTCATTAGGTGAACAGGAATGATGCAGGATATAGATAGATAGATAGATAGATAGATAGATAGATAGATAGATAGATAGATAGATAGATAGATAGATAGATAGATAGATAGATAGATACTTTATTAATCCCATGGGGAAATTCACATAATCCAGCAGCATACTGATACAAAGAAACAATATTAAATTAAATAGTAATAAAAATGAAAAAAAATAAAATAAAATTAATGTTAGCATTTACTCCCCCGGGTGGAATTGAAGAGTCGCATAGTGTGGGGGAGGAACGATCTCCTCAATCTGTCAGTGGAGCAGGACAGTGACAAAAGTCTGTCACTGAAGCTACTCCTCTGCCTGGAGATGACACTGTTCAGTGGATGCAGTGGATTATTCATGATTGACAGGGGTTTGCTTAGTGCCCGTCACTCTGCCACAGATGTTAAACTGTCCAACTTTAATCCTACAATGGAGCCTGCCTTCTTAACAAGTTTGTCCAGGCGTGAGGCATCTTTCATCTTTATGCTGCCTCCCCAGCACACCACCACGTAGAAGAGGGCACTCGCCACAACCGTCTGGTAGAACATCTGCAGCATCTTACTGCAGATGTTGAAGGATGCCAACCTTCTCAGAAAGTATAGTCTGCTCTGACCTTTCTTACATAGAGCATCAGTATTGGCAGTCCAGTCCAATGTCATTTCATATTTCTGAAAGAGTGCAATGGTAGCATCATATCGACGCTCACAATGGGATCAACCTAGATGTGGTGTGTGGGCCTCAGAAACTATTTTTATATAAAGTAGCAGAGGCCTGTGGTGTAATTATCAAATTTATGTGCCCTTGAGCTTTTGAACATACTGTATACTGTACAAGACTCTCGGTTTTCAAATGAACAAAGGCTTTTATGTCTAGTCGAGGTGGTACTGTGCCAAGTGTATCTTTAAATAACATGTGTGCACAGAAGTAGTGTGGTTTAAGTAGGCTTTAATTGAACACATCAGAGACTACTCATTGAATAATGTGAGCACAGCACAAATATCTCTGATATTCAAAATGTGTTATGATGGTCCCAATAATATCATGAGGAGAAAAGTGGACTGGGAGGTGCAAAATGTGCACAAGTAGCATGGTCAGAAAATAGGCAGAAGTCAGAACTAAAGGGGGACAAAGAGATTGAGAAGTCAAAGACTAAATGGCAAAGCAGAAGTCAAAATGCAGGAACAAAAGGATTTAAGATACCGAACACCAGGGGCCTACTTGGGTTAAAATACAGCAAAGTGTTTTTGCAAGATTTGTAAAGTGAACCCTCCAAGAGATAATGAGTGACAGGAAAGCCTCCATATTTGAATGGAGCGTCTCGCAAACATTGAAATCAGAACATGAATATAAATGAACTTCAGGCTGAAAGAAAACTTTAAACCATAAAAATGAAATGCTTAACGTAAAAAAAAAAAAAAATATGAACAGAATAAAATTATACATACGAAATGTCCTTAAACACTTCACGAGGAAAGTACTGGCACAGAAATGGGTCGTCATCTGCGTGAATGACAAGCTGATACTGCAACAAAGTTTTAGGCTGCCAACCCCATTTACTTGCAAAAGTCAAACAAAAACCACGCACGATGGCGTTTCATAAAGGAAACAAATCAGGCGAGTTCAGTCAACACAATTAAAGCAGTTCTGAACAGGCTGTGGAGCTCCTCTCCTTAGGTCGCTTGAACCAGAAGTGGTCACACTATTATGGCCCAGGAACTGGAAGGGGCGGAGTCAGTTGCCCTGACTGGGCAGTTTCTCTGCAATGTGGAGGAAGAAGATGACAAGATAGTTAGCAGCAGCGTTACAAAATTCCCCCCCCACCCCCCGCCGGCTCGGAGAGGTAGCACATACCTGGGAAGAACTCAGAGGGTGAATCTCTGACGCGCACGTGTGACAAATTTATACAGGAAAAATAAAGTGGCACTTAAAAGAACGACCATGATGACCTGTGTTACAATATGACACACTTTCCTTTTAAAACAATTTTTTCTTCAGTTCTGTAACTGGTTATAGTTTTTTTTTTTTTAATGGAGAATTTAGCTTTTCTGTCAGCTACCTTGTAATGTGTATTTACTTATAAAGTCCTATTTTATTCTTGTTTCACCACACCACCATTATGAGGTCCCATAGTCATGGCACAAACATTCGTTGCTAGGAACATGGCATTGGAGATCATGCAATATTGTGCCATGGATACAATGGTATAAAAGCCGTCACATTTTTATCTGTACCAACCTAGATTCTGGTTAAAACCTTACACTATGAGTAATTACTGCCTTCAAATGTTTTCTCAATTTTCCGATCTTTTTCTATGTTTTGTTTTGTTTTACTTCCAGCCCTCTCAAATTTCCCTGCTTACCCTCTTTGATTACATTCCTCTCCTGTCCTGGTTTTACTTATTTCTACCTTTGCAGTTTGCCACTTCTGCAGTGCTAGAAGAACAGGCAGAAGCTGTTAGACATGTCCGTTTAAAGGTAGGGCCTGGTATTCTGAAACATTGTCAACCGAGAAGCTGGGCACTAGTTTTGAGCCATGATCTAAAGGAATGGCATCACAATGCCTCACAGCTGCTGTGGAACTGGTTAATTTCCTACCTTGGTATCCCATCCACATCAAGTCGACATGCCTCACATAATTCCCCAGGGTTTTACTACCATGTGTCAAAGATGTACCCGACAAGCAGACTGACAAATCTGGCCCTGTATCACAAAGTACGACTTTGCTCCGTGACAGACTGGCATTTTGTCTGATCGGGTGGCTTGGATAGGCTCGGGGTTTTCGGAAAGAAAATATCCAACATCTTCATGGTTTACATTGAAGTAATGAGGTGTTTGCCAAAGGTGCTTGGCATCATATTTCTTATTGTCTTGAGCCAGCAGATATGCCTCATTTTAGCTGGAGAAAGTCTCAGATGTTGTCAGACTGAAATATTATCTGAATTTATGAAACAGGAAAACTAAACAATAGCTTACAAGACCTGTAATGGAACAAATATACCAATACTGTATAATCCATGCACCCATTCAATGAACCATGAAATCCAGTTTTGGGATATTATTACATTAAAGAGAATTGTTTTGTGTTTTGATTAGAGTAACACACCTTATAAAACTTTAAGAAGGTAGAACAGTTGTGCCATTTCTGCTGATAGAAAGGAAACTGGATATGTTTTTTTTTTACTTAAAATAATTGCACACAGCACTAGGAACATTGTGGAAAAGCTGCTCTCCTAGTTTATTATGAATAGAGCAGTGCGGTGGCATAGCAGCCTCATAGTAAGAACTTGAGTGTTCAAATCCAGGAGCAATCCAAGCTTTTTTCCTAGTTAGTCTCCTGTCCAAATACTGAAAATGCTTAGTTCAGGTGGACGACCTGTTCTGAGGTGCTTGTGGTATGGCTGCTGGCTTTTATTGCAACTAGGGACTGTAGGCATAATCTGCCACCATTACACCACCACCAGAACCTGCCTGGCACTGTGTTCTCCATCCCCGTTGCTGCACAGGTCAGGTTTCTAGTGAATGATGAATAGTGAATACAAAGAGGTTTGCAATGCTATTAACAGTTATAGACTCCATGCAACAATTTTAATACAATAAAGTTTGATAATGTACAATATGTAACTACTTTTTACCTTTTTAATGTTCCGGTTTCTCACCCAGGCAATGCGGGATAACTCAACTAGTAATAATAATAATAATAATAATAAGTTGCATTATGGAGCGCCTTTCACAAACCCAAGGTTGCTTTACATACAGATGGGGAAAAAAAAAAAAGATCACACAGAAGACAAAAGTTCACCGCAGAGGAAAGTTTTGAGTTGAGATTTAAAAGTGGAAAAAGAGGAGCAAACTCTGAGAGACTGAGGAAGAGAGTTCCAGAGTTGAGGGGCCATAGCACTGAAGGACCTGCCTCCTAGGGTGGAGAGTCTGGTGCGTGGGACAGTAAGGAGATTACTGCTCGAGGACCTGCAAGAGCAACAAGGAGTTTAAGGAGCTAGGAGCTGAGTGAGGTACAGGGGGTCAAGGTTATGTAGGGCTTTGAAGGTGAGAAATAGAATCTTGAATTTAATCCTCGATTGAACCGGTAACCAGTGAAGTTGGGAGAGAACAGGGGAGATGTGAGCAGAACACTTTGTGTGGGTGAGGACTCTGGCTGCGGAATTCTTAATGTTCTGTAGCTTCTGTATAGATTTTGCAGGGAGGCAAATGAAGAGGGAATAACAGTAATCAATACGAGACATTATGAAACAATGACCCAGAGTTTGAGTATCAATAAAGGACAAAAATGGACAGAGTCAAGCAATGTTAAGGGAGAATGGTGAAGTATGGTGGTGGCAGTGTGATGCTATGGGGTTGTTATACAGTGACAGGGACTGGTAGAATACTCGTGGTCAAGGGAAAGCTGAAAAGAGCAAAGAAGAGAGGAATCTTAAATGAAAGCCTGCTCCAGCCACAGTGCTCTGGACTTCAGACAGGGATGAAGGTTGACCTTCCCATAAAGTATATACAACACAGATAAAAGACAGGAGTGGCTTAAGGTCAACTCTGTAAATGTTCTTAAGTTGCCCAGCCAGAGTGCGGCCTTGAACCCAACTGAACATCTCTGGAGAGACGTGAAAAACAACTGCACACTGACAGTCTCCATCCAACCTGATATGGCTTGAGGATCTGCAGAAATTACCCAAATCCACATGTGGAAGTATTGTTGCTTCATATCCAAAGAAGACCATAGTAACACACAAAAGCAACAAATGCAATATCTCACACACACACACTCTCACAGCTTTTTCAAACACATTTTCTATGCAGGCAAAGAATTTCTAAATTTCAACAGGAGAAGAGAAGATATGCAGCATTGTTCATAACAGTACTCAGTTTTAATTCCCTCCTTTGCTACTACATTCAGGGCATCCAGAGTGTGTCCCATAACTGAGCTTGCTCTTTAAATTAGTGTGTTGATTGATTTTCTTCTAATGATCTTACAAGCTCAGCATAGAAAAATCACACTAACCCTCATCATAGAGTTGTAGAAGACGTGAAGGATCACTGTACACATTATAAAGGTGTGTAATCTGCTAAGAAAAAACAAACAAAAAAACCAAAGCAACCTGCTCTGCCCTTTCTTATACAGTTCCTCTATGTTATGAGACCAGTCAAGCCTGTCATTAAAGTGGACCACCTCGAATAGTGACTGGACTTAGAGGATTTTGGGGCGGTGAAAGTCAGTAACCAGTTCTTTGGTTTTGCTGATGTTAAGTCACAGGCGATTATTCTCTTTGCACCAATAAACAATGTCCTCCACCCAACTCCTATACTCTGTCTCACCCCCTTATCAATAGACCCCATAAGTGCAGAATCATCTGAGAATTTCTGTCACTGACATGACCCGGCAACAAACGCAGTATCTCACACACACATTTAAACACATTTTGATGTCGGCGATGAATTTCTAAATTTCAACATTAGAGCTGCTGCAGTTTAAGCCATCAGGAACAATACAAACCTTTACACTGTATAGTAATATCATCCTGTATCGTACATATGTTTTTATCTTTACATGGAGATTTAATTTCAAACGTAGTTTGTACTTTAGTTTAGGTTTTAAAGGTTTTAAATTTGATGCACATCTTTGCTTTGTGATGGACGGCCGACGTTTCAGTCTGGCCGGTATGTCCCTCAACTAGAAGAGAGAGTCTTTTTAGGGCACTTCATCCCCCGGGACACTAGATGGCAGCTCCCCTGGATGGAAATGGTTCTCTGAATTCTCGTAGGGCAGTATGGGACATGGAGTCTGGTTCATCAGCACTGTTGGGTGCAGTGGGTGCCTCCAGCGGGAGCTCACCAAGAGCCAGGGGGATATTATCACGATGTTAACCCGGAAGTACGTAAGAGTCATGAGGATGGAAACCCGCATTACTTCCGGGGCACCTGAAGAAGGCGTTTGTCCCGGAGACGGAATACTTCCGGGTCATGGAATATAAAGGATTGTGGGAAACCCAAGCAAACTGAGCTGGAGTTGGGTGGTAGGGGACGGAGCTGCTGGGAGTGGAGGATTGTGTTTATTGTTTATTATTGATTATTGTCTCGATTATTGAGAATTGTGGATTGTGCGGTGCTATGTGCACTATTATTGAAGAAAATTATTAAAGAATCTTCTTGGTGTTTTACAAGTGTGTCTGGGACGTCTGTCTGGAGGGTTCAACCGTGCAACAGCGACCCCTAGCATCCACAGCTTTTATTTTTTTCGTAATGCCGTTTTGTTCCTGTGTTGCCACATTTTCGTTCAGGACATTCAGATTTGCAATATCACTGGTATTTCCTGTATAAACATGGCAGCGCACAGCTTGTCTGCTATTCCTCAGTGGATAAACCTTACAACAAATCTCTAGTGTTAGTTAACTAACTTTCCTCGCATGCCCTACCGTTAGCCTTTTCTGTCTTTGGCTTTTGTTTGCTTGAGCTTATTAACTTCCCTCTACTCCATTCCTGGCCTACTCTTTCAGCATGTTGATCCTCTCCTGGCTCTACCTTCTTTTTCACAACCGTCCTTGGGCACTTCAGAAGGGTTCTTGACAATGTATGCTGTTATGAACTTGGAGTTTCCAAAGCACAAAGAAGATCTCACAGTTCTCCAAAATACCTATTAGGTGGGGATTTATGATCAAACTCCAGCTAGATATAAGGGCAAACACATGGTCTTTATAAATTAAAAGGTTTATTTTCACAAAAATGCTCTGATACACAAAAGAAAATTCCGCTTTGCAAAAAAGGCAAAAGAAAACGCAATCCAATATGAACAAAGTCTCGATACGAAATCCAAAACGAAGTAAAAAAAAACAGAGGAAATGATCAAAAATCCATGAGATTGCAATAAGCACAAGGAACAACAAAATCTCAAGAAACACTCACCACTCGCTAGCGCATTTGAGTGTACCGCCAAGTACTGTGAGAAACACTTATCTTTATAGGGTGTGAGGCAGTCCCTGGCAGTCATGGGCAAGTGGTCCTCTCTTTGGGGAACCACCCACAAAAACCCAGACGCATTACAAAGGCTTAGAGACAAAAGTCTAAAATAAGAAATAAAGTAAGTAATTAACAAATGTAGCATTAATATGCAGTAAATAAATAACACAAAAATGAACAAAAAGAACATGAAACAAGGATTTGAAACCCCGGCAGAAAGTATTCACCCCTTGGAAGTTGTCACATTTTATTGTTATACAATGTTGAATCCTAGTAAATTTAATTTGGCTTTTTTGACTCAGATAACAATAACAACATTTATTTATATAGCACGTTTTCATACAAACAAAGACTCTTTAATGTTAAAATGAAAAGAGATCACTGTAAATTGGTCTAAATGAATTACAAACATGAAACACAAACTAATTGATCCCATTAGTACTCCCCTCTCTTCAAGTCAGTATTTTGTAAACACACCACTGGCAACCATGACATTCTTCAGTCTGTGTCCACAGGTCCGTATTGGCTTTGCCCGTCTGGACACTTCAATTTTCCCAACATTTTTCAATGATTTCATGTTGCATGCAGTAATAAAAAATGTGATCACTTTCAACAAGTGAGTACTTTCTATAAACACTGTATTTACTGAAAGGACAAAAGATTCTGTATCTGAATTAAATACAGAAGAGATGTTTGAGTTCTATTTAATAACATTTGCCTGGCTAGGAAGAGATTGCCACAGTAAAGGATGAGGGATGGTTGCAATGTGGATCTCCAGGAGAATAAGAAACCACAGTGTTTCTTAGCCTGCCTGTGTAGGAAGACATGGACTGTCAAGGGATTTGATTTCCTTTACACATGAATGGCTCCCTCTCTGTAAAGAGTGAGGCAGAGAGGCAGGTATTGAGTACAAATCTCCTGGGAGGGCAGGGGGTAGCACTAGAAAATCCACTGGATTTTCTAAACATGACAGCAGGCAGACAAGAAGTTGACTTGGAGACTTGTTTCTTCTAATGACCACTCAGGGATTGGTGTGCTGCTGTTATAGAGAACTCCATATAAAGTAATTTACTGCACAGTTGAATCAAAGAACAGAGAAGTCTGACACTTCAAGAAAATAAAAATATTTACTTCTGAAAGTGTCCCACATCTGCTGTAGTCTGCACAGTGTGCTGTTAATGTTGCGATATGATAAGAGTATTCCATTGTAACAAAACCCAACACTGGCGTGGCTGAACAGAAACCTACTTTCACCATTAGGTATAAGCATGTGGCTTAGAAAACCTCATTACCATCAAACAGCGAAGGATGCCACTGATCGGTAAATAGGCCAAAACACACCAAATAAAAGTGGAATAGAAATAGATTATGCGATTATGAATAAAATCACTATCTCCATAAAACCAGTTTTCTGTTATACTTTGGTTTTGCTTCATTTTAATTTAATGGGATTTAACAAAATCATAAAACATGTGGGGAACTGAAAGGCCGACTAGAATTATAAAAAAAAGGGAGCAAGCTTCTCTGATGCATGGCCTGACTGGATTTACTACTTTTGGGGCCAATAAATCAAGAAGTTTAAAATCACCAAATGCATCATGTCTCTGGACACAGTGAGGGAGATGGTGAAGAAGGCAATGAAGAATCTGTGCCGACTATTCAAGACACCAGCAGAATTTAAATGGAAAAGGAATCGGGAGAGGAATTGTAACTGATAAATCCGAAAACCTCTAACCAAGGCTCAATACTTGTGAGAAAAATCATAGTCAAATAAGAGAAGGCAGACATTTCAAAACCAATAAACACACAAGCGACCAGAGCCAAAGCGTTGATCTTAAATGGTATTCAAAAAGCAGAGGTGGAATTCTCTGACCAGAAATAATTCAAAACAACAAAGGAATTTAAAAAGTTTTAAGGTTTGCATTGAATTCAATCAAGGACAATGAGGAAGGGCACAATGCAACGTTCATACTCTTGACCTGAATTTGTTATGTGCCACTCGCTTCTGGTTGACCCAGCCTAGCAGCCATCCACAACTCCTTCATATATACCTGTATATATGTATATATCATATACATACATACAGACTTATAAATCGTAACAAAAGAAGCTAGTTTGTTACTTACAATATGTAGTGGAATTGCAAGGAATGAATTACTTGCATTTGAAAAAAGGCCATTGTCTAGTTTCAGAAAACACACGACAGAGCGTAATGAAGTGAGCCAAGACTGATTCAAAGAGGACACTGTGCAGGAATAATAGCTGTATTTATTTAAAAGCAACCACATGAAATTTTTCTATTTCTTGTCTTCTTTGGGATTATGGAGGCAGTGTTTCCAATTTATTTTCTCCAGACAAATTATGTTAATAGTACTTAAACACATTTTTATAAGCAAAAGGAGAATCCATGCAGAGCACCCTCTTAGCACAAGTCCTGTCACATTATACGGCTCTTCAGTGGCAAGACTTTATTTTCATAATCCTAGCAAGTCTAGGCAGTTGCTCCTATGATTTCCACTTGAGTTGTCTGGCATACCCAGCCGACTTAGTCTATCCAGTCAGCGATTCACCCCCACAAAATCATAGTCGTGGCTTGTGTATGCAAAAGAGTTGAAAACCGTCGAGTGTCTACCCAGAAGCACAATCCATATCATGCAGCTATAAGAAGTAATGCGCACAGGTGTTTTGGGCCTCACAAACTGCTTGTCTTTGTGATGTCTTGTGTTTTATGTATCATTACAGAATGTGGGGGAAAAAAAAGGGGATGGCATTGCAGCTGAATTTACTGTACCTGTAAACCCTTTGTACAGCATTGGCTCCGTCAAGCACCACATTACTGGCTGTCACACAAAAAAAAAAGGGTGGGTTTGTGATAACGTTGGAAATGAAACTGTGCTAGAAAGTTATCAGAGAGTCACCTAAATTTGCAACATTTAGTTGTGTAATCCTGACATACCCAGGTAACAAGATCAGCAACTGCAAATGTTAGGTTTGACACCCCCTCCGACTAGATGTTGTGTAATGTGCTACTGGCTTTAGATGTTCCAGCTACTCATCGGTTTGGTTCTTAAACAAGTAAAAAACACCTGCTTTGGAAGACATACACCTGAACTTCTGCCAAACTTCCACAACTTTCTGTGGGTGAAAAAGCTCTTTGGGGTTTTTGTCGATACCCCTTTACGTTATTTTTCCTCTTGTGCAGATTTCATTATTTCACTAAAACATTGCTACATTCTTAACTTAGCCATTGATAGTTTGAAAAGCTTGGATGCCAGCCTCAATAAATTCTCTCTGCACAAGAAAAGATCCCTCAGCCTAAATTTGTAGGGTCAGTACTGTCACATGTCCATGATTAGTGAGTATAACAACCTTACCTTGAACATCTGCCTTTAACACCTGAAACATTTCATCAGTTCAACAGTTTAGAGCACGGTCTACCATTGTGCAGTGGTTCCATCTGGTTGCTTGTTTTTGAACAGATTTTAGTGTACGTACCAGGAGCCTTATACTGTATATAAAACATGCTAATGCTTGGAAACATGCAAAAGCTATTTCTTATGGAAACGTTGGGCTTTACAAAATATGAACTTGGTGTGAAAATTGGCTGAAATTGCAAATTTTAATCAACCATAAGGCCTGGCGTTGGCATTTTAGAGACTGTAGGTGGTAGGACAATGCAGTAAACTGAAGATCTCTTTTCATTGCCCATTTCGGTGATTTCTCAGTCATATTCTGATGTCCTTGAACTAATTCTATTACAATTACCTAACATGTTCTCTACATACTGCTTTCTTCAGCGTATAAACACACTCAATGGTAAATGCGCTATTTTCTTTATAAAAAGCCAGTGCCGTGTGTTGTATGACGTAATTGGCAACAGCAGCACTAGGTCTTTTGGAGCATATCGCCAATGGCAGGCTACACGAAGAGCAAGCTTTCAGGGATCACAGCAATTTTTTGCCTTATGATGGTGACTGGCTTAAAAGCCAATTTAGACTTCCTAAATATGCTGAATTGCAGCCTACATTACAGAGACCACCTTGCAAAACAATCACATGACCCTTGTTCCGTTTCAGGTTTTATTAGGTGCTTTCCTGCGTGAACTGGTTTTTCATTTGGGAATTTGGCAGTCTTCTCTAAACCCCATCATGCCATCTGTATGGGACGATGTTAATAAGTTGCTATTGAGATACATCCAGTTAAATTACAATCCAGGTGAACAAGATGAGATCAAATGGCAATTTGCAGCAATTGCTGCTTCTCCCAATTTAATCAGTGCAATTGACTGCACATGGTGTGACGAAGACACCATCACAGAATGAATTTACTTTTGTAAACAGAAAGCAGGGATGTGTGGTCCAGGGAGGCAGGTGAGGTCATCATGAAAAGTAAAAAAAACTAATAATGAGAACATAAAATATATTTGTCCGCTGGTCTGTGCTATAAATTTGTTTTCTGTATGATTCCAATAATTGTGATCATTTTTATAGTCAAAATTGCTGAATTGGCGCATTTCCTGTTCAAATACAGGGGAGAAACATGAGGTGCATTAGCGACGAGTATCACCTCAGACTGCGCTGTCCCTCACACATGGGGTTGACGTATGCAACTGGCGCATGCCTGTTGCTGTCTCTCTGTATGTCGCCAATATAATGTTTGCAGACACGTTTATTATACACCCTGAGTTTACCCAGTCTGGCTACTATCTTTAATGAATGTGTGTGGCATATTTAGTCTTGCTAATCGGACATAAAACCACAGAGAAAAGGCACAAGGTGAGGCAGACAGTACCAAGCCTCACTGAAGGGGGAGCATGTGAGCCCAACAGGTGTTTGTTGCTGCTGTTCTTCTACACAGAGGGACCAATAAGTTAGCAATACCATAAAGTCAAGTGCACTGTAGTAGTCAGTTTAAGTTTTATCTTTTGGTCCGACTGACTGCCAAAATGGAAGATTAAAACTTTTAAAACTCAAGGAAAATAAGGAGGACTTTTACAAGGAAGTGACAGACATTTTCGTGGTGAAGGATAGGCGCATGAACTTCATTTACAAATAAAGGTAAGACCATAAATGGTTTTCAGTTTTATAAAAAAAAATATGATCAGACTATGAGAAAAACCAATCCGGTATTTAAAAACTATATACTATTTTAATAAATGCTATTGTTGACCGACTGTAACCAAGTGCTCTGCCAATGAATGATGGAGTTTCACCTCTTTCTGACCTTTTTATTATTTCAACTTTATTTTCCATGGTGATGGTTTTTCTCTTCTTTACTGTATCACCAGCACTTGCATCAGATTTGTGTTTCAGAGACATTGTTGAAAGGTGAAGGCAAAAGATTAAGATGAGCTCTTCTGCACAGCACTGTACACGCTATCACAGCAGGAAGGCACCCGTCATCAACTCATCTGATGTACTGACAAGAGACGACTTCCTGCTATGTGGGTAACAGTACAAGCAGGCTTGCTATTGAGAATGAATGGGGGATCACCACCAGCCCACCACACAGTCACCTCCACTACAGTATGCTGCCTGTAGCGTCTGCCCACCAAGAACAAACACGGTGCGGCCAAAGGCGGGTAGTGAATCGGCATAATTTTTTTTTGTTTTTCTTATCATCATTTTGTTGAACAGTCTGTATTAAAATTGATTAAAGCATCAGAATTAAAAGCTTTTAAAAACAACTAAATATTTCAATTAAGGTTGAAATCCACTTTTTTTTGTACACCACTCAATGCTTTTATTTGTATTGAATGAGTATGAATTGTGGAATTGCAACGGCAAATTTTGAACACATGGAGGGTGCAGAGTAAACGCGCGCTCTCTCAATGCTATAAATGTAACGTTCTTTCTTAGCCAAATATGCGCCTTACATATGTGTGTGTGTGAAGAATGCTTAGGAGATATGAAACATAACCAGTACTCATTGTGCGTGACGCCAACTGAATAGTGAATAAGTTATTTGTAAATCTGACTTTGAAGGAGTCAGTGCCTCATCCGCCATGAATCTCACCGCACGTCACTGACAGAAAGAACTTTCATTCAATTTAAACACAACTAATATGTGATGTCAAATGTGTCTGACTAATGTTATTGCGAGGTGGCACAATTGAATTTACGATTACTTTATCAAAGGGTGGTGTGAGAAGCAGACTTGTGGGTCTTGCTTTGTGTGATGGTTGGCTTCTTGGTACACAATTAGGTTTAGTACATTACAAAAAACTTGTATAGTCTCTCATGTAACAGTAGGTACCCATGATCAATGATAGAATGCATTATTGTTTCAATAAGTGTAGATGGCAATATTTGGACTCGTCAGGCAGCAAAGATTTACCCCATTGTGATGGCTTGTGCAATACCATACAACATAGCACAGAAACATGGAATACCTCTGCCACCTGAGAATGGCCTGGACCCTGAGCCTCAAGACACCAACTCAAAGGCAATTCTGAGACATCTGGATGTTGTATGTCAAATGCAAAGAGAGTAACGTATGCATTGCAGCATGACATTTACTTGGTAAAGTGACTTGACCTGTATATTCTTACAAGTTCATGAAGAATGTTCTTAATGTGTCATAGTTCTGTGTCAATTCATGCTGTCCACTGGAGGCAGTCTGGGCAACACACTCCGCTTCTCCCACTCTTGGATTTTTCTTTTATTTGTGACTCGCACAAAAAGACAAGCAAAAGAATGATAATATCAGTTGGTAATATCCCCAGCTTACACGGACTGAAATTTCATTTTGTGTTCTCCCATGTTTAGCATTAGTACCAGCAAAATTTAAGCACAGAATCTAAGCATGGTTTATAACAGGAAGCCCCAGGTCTTTTTTTATTGTACTTCTCATCAGCATAGTATAATCCCACCGTAACATTTCCTAATTTATATTGTAGTTTTATTTCTATTTTTTTTTTTTTTTAAATAACTGACCTATGCCGGCAAGAAAACATTCTGAAATATCTCACCTTCAGATTCTGATTCTTGTAATTCAGTGTCTCCTTGCCTTGTGTTTATTACTTATCTTTCACTTGTGTCACTTCAACAAGCAAATCCTCTTTGCAGGAATCTCCTCAATACTGAAGATTGCTGGGGTCATCTAGAAATTTCTACATCTCCCTTCAAAGGGTTCAGAACTTTATTGCTTCAATCAAAAAATACAGAAGAGCATTAATATAAATTTAAAACAGTAATAATCCAGGCTGAGATGCCTGAGGGACTCTCCTGTAGATGACACTGCAGGATGACAGTTGTCCTGTCTGCACTTTTTCTGAATGTCTACATGTATTATTCATATTGCAAAATTAGCCCAATATGTAGCAATATTGAAAGCTCACAGTAACCCAGTTTCAGACGTGTTTCACATTTAAAAGTAAACATTTTAATTAGGGAATATGTCTTTCTTTATTTAACAGTTCTCTCTCTTGTATATCTTTTTCAATTATTTTTGTTTTCACTTCACTTAACCTTCTTTCCATTATGTTTACCCCTGAAAAAAAGGAGAAAAAAATGTTTTTTTTTTTTTTTTTAACAAAAAACATTATTACATGAAATTGAAACATGTAAATATCAAAACATCAATATAAATACAGTAGGAAAGGTATACCTAGGGTCCAGCGCTGTAGTGATGCAGATTTAGCACATATCATTCATATGCCAGGCCTTGAAACGGTCACCAGCACACAGCCCAACGTACCAATCCAGACAGTGGAAGCAGGTTTCTTTGCAGTTTTCTTGTATTTTGTTTCTGTTGCTACCACATGAGGAAAGAATGTCAAATTCTTGCAATGCTTAGCGACTTCCACAATTCCCCTGACATGAACAATTGCTGCATTGTGAACTGTGCTGAGGAGGCTAAGCTCTTTTTTGTATTTCTACTTGATCACAATTATTTTGTCACACTACTTGCACCATGGTGAACCTTCAAGGAACTGAATTCACCAGGCATATCACAGCAGTTTAGTCGTATAGTGCTGTATGCATCAGTTAAACTATCCTTGTCAATGTCTGATTACCCATTCACTAATGCTTCAGTTTCAGTTTCTTCTAAAACTGGCACTACAGCTTTATGTTTTGGTTGAAGGCTCTGCCCCATTCATGAATACGGATGAGTTACCATAAAGTGGCAAAATACCTAGATGTTTTCATAATTTTATGCTGCATAATGTTATTTTATCCATTAGCATGCAGCAGCATACTACCCAGAGAGTTATTTACACTTAACATTGTAAAGCGAATCATTACACACCACCCCGAAATCGACTCGGGCTTAACCATAATCAGGAAGGTGGCATAAGGGACTCCCAATAAGGGACGCCTTGCTAGTGCCAGAACAGGCAACACTGGCATTCATAATCCAGGTGGACTGAGGAAGGACAAGCAATACCTTGCTGTTAGGCGAAATACTTCACAATTTTTTAAATATAAAAACTTTATAATTAAGTTAATGCAACTAATTTACTAAAGAAAAAAATACTGCACAAATTAGTAAATGTCAGTCCTTTCACCAAAGAATAAACTGAAATATATCCAGAACTCCATAGTCCAATTACTCACTTAAAACATAACTGTACATATTACTTTTATTTTTCCGTTATGCTGGATTCCTGTAACTATTAGAATTCCAATTTAAACTCCTCATACTTACATACAAAGTAGTTGATGGCCTTAACACTTGCTCTCTTTCTGCTCTTCTGCAACACTACATACCAGCTCACTTCCTCAGGTCTTCTGTCACAAGATGTTTCTCTATTCCCCAGGTGAAGTTTCTACTGTGGCAGCCGTGCCATTTAGCGTTTGTGCTAACAAACTGGGGAGGACTCCTCTTCAAATTTCTTTCAAGTTCAATCCCAAACATATCTATTCATGCAATACTACCACACCTTCAGTAAGTCCCAAAAGTTTTTCTATACTGCAGTTATTTTGCTGTTACTGCTCATTTTACCTGTACATTTCTGATGTCACTTGTAAGTTACTTATATTCTATTGTTATGTATATTACACCATCTCAAATATTCAGTTTTAACCTTTGGTTTTCCCTGAGCGTATTTGTTATTTAATTATGTAAAGTGAACTTGGTTAAGGGATAAGTCCCAATATAAATAAACATTATTATTATTATTACTTCTGTTGGAAGTAGTGTTCATGTTAGAGTTGTTGCCAAAAAATCAAACCAAAGTGGAAACCAAGCAGAGAGATTCAACCAGTCAAAAAAACACAAGGACTGGGGCACAGAATAATGGAAGCAAATGCTCTGAACTGAAAAGGAAGGAAAAATTTGGACAGAAGGTAGTTTATCTGTAGAACAGCTGCTGCATTTTCATAAAAAAACCACTGTAACTGCTTAAGTGAGAATTTCTTTTCTACTGTAAAATGGATAGTGGTTGTTTAATTTCTAAAGAACCAACAAAATAGCTGCAAATTCTACGTATTCTCAAAACCAGTAATGAATCATTCACTGTACACGGAAGAGTGTCTGTAGCTAACAAGTGAAGCACAGCGGAGATTCCTTGCATGTTTTATCCTGCTCTTTTGCTTTGTATTTGCATTTACATAACTGACTGACACCTTTAACCAAATTGACTTGCAATACTTGAAATACATTTTTTTTTCCAATTGGAGTACAGGCAGGTTAAGTGATTTCTGATTTTTTTTTTTTTAATATACTTTTTAAACCCAAGGGGGAAATTGTCTTTTGCATGACCTTTGGGGTTCAGAGCACTGGGTCCGCCATTATATAGCACCCTTTGAGCAATTTTCAGATTAAGGGTCTTGCTTAATGACTCAGAGTAAATCCTTAGCCAAAGAGCCACTACTCTGGCCTTACTTACGGTTACACAGTGTCAGAAGCACCCTTAAACAGTATACCACATTGCCTGGTTTCTGCAAATGGAGTTAGTGATCTGGTCAGAATTAACAGAATCCCTAATACTGGGAAGTACAAGCAGATCAATCTGCTACTCAATACTATCAAGGAAGGCATCTGATTAGTTCCAATTTTATTCTGCAGCAGTATATTGACTGCAAATACATGTCTTTGGTCATACAGAATTATATTCGGCAAGAAGAATAATAAGAACTTCTGCAGTAAAAAGTAATACACTCCACTGAACCATGAGCTCAACATTACTGAGGCGGTCTGGGATTACTTGGAGAGAAAGCAGTAAGAGAGATAAAGTCTAAACGCAGAAGAACTGGGGCAGGTTTCTCCAAGACACTTAGAACAAACAACCAGTCAATTTTCTTATTATAAACTACACCCCAGTGTGATGCAGTTTTAAAGTTTTTACTACACTTTATAGAATTATTGGATATTAAGAAACTTCCCATTTCACTGGTTTTGAAAGGATCTTCATTTTATAAGCTCTCTCTCTCTCGATATAGATATAGATATATAATTATACAGTGGGATGCAAAAGTTTGGTCAACCTTGTTAATAGTCATTTTTTTCCTGTATAAATCGTTGGTTGTTACGATAAAAAATGTCAGTTAAATATATCACATAGGAGACACACACAGTGATATTTGAGAAGTGAAATGAAGTTTATTGGATTTACAGAAAGTGTGCAATAATTGTTCAAACAAAATCAGGCAGGTGCATAAATTTGGGCACCACAAAAAAGAAATGAAATCAATATTTAGTAGATCCGCCTTTTGCAGAAATTACAGCTTCTAAACACTTCCTGTAGGTTCCAATGAGAGTCTGGATTGTGGTTGAAGGTATTTTGGACCATTCCTCTTTACAAAACATCTCTAGTTCATTCAGGTTTGATGGCTTCCGAGCATGGACAGCTCTCTTTAACTCACACCACAGATTTTCAATTATATTCAGGTCTGGGGACTGAGATGGCCATTCCAGAACGCTGTACTTGTTCCTCTTCATGAATGCCACTGATTTCGAGCAGTGTTTCGGATCGTTGTCTTGTTGAAAGATCCAGCCCTGGCGCAGCTTCAGCTTTGTCACTGATTCCTGGACATTGGTCTCCAGAATCTGCTGATACTGAGTGGAATCCATGCGTCCCTCAACTTTGACAAGATTCCCAGTCCCTGCACTGGCCACACAGCCCCACAGCATGATGCAACCACCACCATATTTTACTGTAGGTAGCAGGTGTTTTTCTTGGAATGCTGTGTTCTTTTTCCTCCATGCATAACGCCCTTGTTATGCCCAAATAACTCAATTTTAGTTTCATCAGTCCACAGCACCTTATTCCAAAATGAAGCTGGCTTGTCCAAATGTGCTTGAGCATACCTCAAGTGGCTCTGTTTGTGCTGTGGGCGGAGAAAAGGCTTCCTCTGCATCACTCTCGCATACAGCATCTCCTTGTGTAAAGTGTGCCGAATGGTTGAACGATGTACAGTGACTCCATCTGCTGCAAGATGATGATGTAGGTTTTGGTGCTGGTCTGTGGGTTGACTCTGACTGTTCTCACCATTCGCCGCTTCTGTCTATCCGAAATCTTTCTTGGTCTGCCACTTGAGCCTTAACTTGAACTGAGCCTGTGGTCTTCCATTTCCTCAATATGTTCCTAACTGTGGAAACAGACAGCTTAAATCTCTGGGACAGCTTTCTGTATCCTTCCCCTAAACCATGATGGTGAACAATCTTTGTCTTCAGGTCATTTGAGAGTTGTTTTGTGACCCCCATGTTGCTACTCTTCAGAGAAAATTAAAGGAGGAGGAAACTTACAATTGACCCCTTAAATACTCTTTCTCATTATAGGATTCACCTGTGTATGTAGGTCAGGGGTCACTGAGCTTACCAAGCCAATTTGAGTTCCAATAATTAGTTCTAAAAGTTTTGGAATCAATAAAATGACAACAGTGCCCAAATTTATGCACCTGCCTGATTTTGTTTGAACAATTATTGCACACTTTCTGTAAATCCAATAAACTTCATTTCACTTCTCAAATATCACTGTGTGTGTCTCCTATATGATATATTTAACTGACATTTTTTATCGTAACAACCAACGATTTATACAGGAAAATAATGACTATTAACAAGGTTGCCCAAACTTTTGCATCCTACTCTATCTATATTATCTATATCTTTATACCTATATCTATCTATCTATCTATATATATATATATATATATATCTATATATATATCTATATATCTATATACAGTGGGTACGGAAAGTATTCAGACCCCCTTCAATTTTTCACTCTTTGTTATATTGCAGCCATTTGCTAAAATCATTTAAATTAATTTTTCCTCATTAATGTACACACAGCACCCCATATTGACAGACAAAAAAAATAATTTTTGAAATTGTTGCAGATTTATTAAAAAAGAAAAACTGAAATATCACATTTTCTTAAGTATTCAGACCCTTTGGAGCTAATACAGCCATGAGTCTTCTTGGGAAAGATGCAACAAGTTTTTCAAACCTGGATTTGGGGATCTTGGAAGTTCTATCTTGGAGTTTGCTAAAAGACACCTGAAGGATTCTGAGATGGTGAGAAATAAGATTCTCTGGTCTGATGAGACCAAGATAGAACTTTTTGGCCTTAATTCTAAGCGGTATGTGTGGAGACAACCAGGCACTGCTCATCACTTATCCAATACAGTCCCCACAGTGAAGTATGGTGGTGGCAGCATCATGCTGTGGGCGTGTTTTTCAGCTGCAGGGACAGGACGACTGGTTGCAATTGAGGGAAAGATGAATGTGGCCAAGTACAGGGATATCCTGGACAAAAACCTTCTCCAGAGTGCTAAGGACCTCAGACTGGGTCGAAGGTTTACCTTCCAACAAGACAATGACCCTAAGCACACAGCTAAAATAACGAAGGAGTGGCTTCATAACAACTCTGTGACTGTTCTTTCTAAAATAACGAAGGAGTGGCTTCACAACAACTCTGTGACTGTTCTTGAATGGCCAAGCCAGAGCCCTGACTTAAACCCAATTGAGCATCTCTGGAGAGACCTAAAAATGGCTGTCCACCAACGTTTACCATCCAACCTGACAGAACTAGAGAGGATCTGCAAAGAGGAGTGGCAGAGGATCCCCAAATCCAGGTGTGAAAAACTTGTTACATTTTTCCCAAGAAGACTCATGGCTGTATTAGCTCAAAAGTGTGCTTCTACTAAATACTGAGCAAAGGGTCTGAATACTTAGGACCATGTGATATTTCAGTTTTTCTTTTTAAATAAATCTGCAACAATTTCAAAAATTATTTTTGTCTGTCAATATGGGGTGCTGTGTGTACATTAATCAGGAAAAAAAATAATTTAAATGATTTTAGCAAATGGCTGCAATA
This sequence comes from Polypterus senegalus, assembly GCF_016835505.1. NCBI lineage: Eukaryota > Metazoa > Chordata > Cladistia > Polypteriformes > Polypteridae > Polypterus > Polypterus senegalus. Next base: position 50,521,442 of record NC_053170.1, on the reverse strand, counting down.
TAACAGAGAGTGAAAAATTGAAGGGGGTCCGAATACTTTCCGTACCCACTGTATATACACACATGGACAAAATTGTTGGTACCCTTCAGTCAATGAAAGAAAAACTCAAAATGGTCACAGAAATAACTTTAATCTGACAAAAGTAATAATAAATAAAAATTCTATGAAATTTAACCAATGAAAGTCAGACATTGATTTTCAACCATGCTTCAACAGAATAATTTAAAAAAATAAACTCCTGAAACAGGCCTGGACAAAAATGATGGTACCCCTAACTTAATATTTTGTTGCACAACCTTTTGAGGCAATCACTGCAATCAAACGATTCCTGTAACTGTCAATGAGACTTCTGCACTTCTCAGCAGGTATTTTGGCCCACTCCTCATGAGCAAACTGCTCCAGTTGTCTCAGGTTTGAAGGGTGCCTTTTCCAGACGGCATGTTTCAGCTCTTTCCAAAGATGCTCAATAGGATTGAGGTCAGGGCTCATAGAAGGCCACTTTAGAATAGTCCAATGTTTTCCTCTTAGCCATTCTTGGGTGTTTTAGCTGTGTGTTTTGGGTCATTGTCCTGTTGCAAGACCCATGACCTGCGACTGAGACCAAGCTTTCTGACACTGGCCAGCACATTTCTCTCAAGAATCCCTTGATAGTCTTGAGATTTCATTGTACCCTGCACAGATTCAAGACACCCTGTGCCAGATGCAGCAAAGCAGCCCCAGAACATAACAGAGCCTCCTCCATGTTTCACAGAAGGGACAGTGTTCTTTTCTTGATATGCTTCATTTTTCTGTCTGTGAACATAGAGCTGATGTGCCTTGGCAAAAAGTTCAATTTTTGTCTCATCTGTCCATAGGACATTCTCCCAGAATCTTTGTGGCTTGTCCACATGTAGTTTGGCAAATTCCAGTCTGGCTTTTGGTGTCCTCCTTGGTCGTCTTCCATGAAGTCCACTTTGGCTCAAACAACGACGGATGGTGCGATCGGACACTGATGTTCCTTGAGCTTGAAGTTCACCTTGGATCTCTTTAGAAGTTTTTCTGGGCTCTTTTGTTACCATTCGTATTATCTGTCTCTTTGATTTGTCATCAATTTTCCTCCTGCGCAAGTCCAGGGAGGTTGGCTACAGTCCCATGGATCTTAAATTTCTGAATAATATGTGCAACTGTAGTCACAGGAACATCAAGCTGCTTCGAGATGGTCTTATAGCCTTTACCTTTGACATGCTTGCCTATAATTTTCTTTCTAATCTCCTGAGACAACTCTTTCCTTCGCTTCCTCTGGTCCATGTTGAATGTGGTACACACCATGTCACCAAACAACACAGTGACTACCTGGAGCCCTATATATAGATCCACTGACTGATTACAAGATTGTAGACACCTGTGATGCTAATTAGTGGACACACCTTGGATTAACATGTCCCTTTGGTCACATTATTTTCAGTTTTTTCTAAGGGTACCATCATTTTTGTCCAGGCCTGTTTCATGAGTTTATTTTTTAAATAATTCTGTTGAAGCATGGTTGAAAATCAATGTCTGACTTTCATTGGTTAAATTTCATAGAATTTTTATTTATTATTACTTTTGTCAGATTAAAGTTATTTCTGTGACCATTTTGAGTTTTTCATTCATTGACTTAAAGGTACCAACAATTTTGTCCGTGTATATATATATATATATATATATATATATATATATATATATATATATATATATATATATATATATATATATATATAAAAATCAATGTGTGTATGTATGTTCCAGCATCATGTCCGAATGGCTGGAGCAATTTTCATGAAACTTGGTCGACTAAAAATACTGTAGGGTGAGATCAGGTGTAACCCACCCACTTCTAGGTAGGGTTGGGGGGTCATTTTGCGGTCTTGTATGCATGTTATCATCCAGTTGACACTCGGAACCACCACCAGAGGGTGAATTGGAGGCGACTGCCGGCATTCTTTATGTTTGAGCGCCACTGTGCCCTTGTTGGTTTTGACATTAGAGTTCTACACGTGGAAGTGTGTGTGTCTGTCCGGCCCGGAAGTGAGACATAGATTCGAGGTGAGGGCTCCAGCTCTGAGGATACGCAACAGAGCCCAGTACACCGGCAAAAGAAAACCTTCTAAGAAAAACAGTCGCTTACCTGCTAATGCACAAATGATGATAGCACTTCAGCAACATGAATCCTTCTAGCAGAGAGATGCCCAGAGTAGTTCTGACGATTTCAATACTTTCACAGTTAGTATATACCAGGCGACTGCCAACATTCTTTATTTTTGAGCACCACCGCGCCCCTGTTGCTTTTCAAATTAAATAGAGTTGGCCAGTTCCGAGCGTCAACTAGATGATAACATACATACAAGACCGCAAGACAAGGACATTAGTGAGTCTTTGTTTATTAAATTATTTTTATTTTTAATGTTGTGTATTTTTAATTATGTTTTTTTCAAACAATAAAAAAAAAACAAAAAAAGGGCGAACTGAATGTGACTGCCAGCATTCTTTATGTTTGAGCAGCATCGCACCAGTTACTTTTCAAATTAAATACAGTTGGCCGGTTCCGAGCATCAACTGGATGATAACATACATACAACACCGCAAGACAAATAAATTAGTGAGTCTTTATCCATCCATTATCAAATCCGCTATATCCTAACTACAGGGTCACAGGGGTCTGCTGGAGCCGATCCCAGCCAACACAGGGCGCAAAGCAGGAAGCAAACCCCGGGCAGGGCGCCAGCCCACCACAGAAAACCCATGGAGACACGGAGAGAACATGCAAACTTCACGCAGGGAGGACCCGGGAAGCGAACCCAGGTTTATTGTTTGTTAATTTATTTTTATTTTTAAAGTTGTGTTTTTTTTTTTTATTATTATTATGTTTACCTCAAACAATTAAAAAACTTTATTTTCCTCCCGGGCAATGCTGGGTATTTCAGCAATTATTATTATAAATGTGCTTAAGACTGTTTCACAGTACTTATATACATATTTAATGACCACTGGTAATCTATATAATGTTCCTAATGCCAACATCAATTATGTTTAAAAGGAGAATTATAGAAACAGGTGTAAGTACAAAAAGAGAACAGCAAATAATAATCACTTTGTGTAAATATGTTTCTATAAAAAAGTAGCAAATAGTAGCACTCTATCCAGAATAGCAAATTAAGAAGGAATTACTAGGGAATAATTTTATCTAAAAACACTTGCCGCATTTTTAGAAAACAAATTGTAATTAATGAAGAAAAAAAAAAAATCCTTTTCTAAAAACCAGCAAATTAGCTGAAAATTCTGCTGCTTCTTAAAACAGTATTGAATCATTCACTGTACTGTTAATGATATAAACCAAAGCGGTTACTGTCAAATGAGATTACATTTTCTTCAAGAAAGGAAAGAGGTAACAACTATTTTTTCAAGAGAGGTTTGTTACCACACCATGGAACCATAACAGATATTAAATAACCTTCTAAAAATGAGAGTGAAATGAATAAATATAACAATTAAAAAAAAAAAACAACATACACACTCATATATATATATACTCACATATATACACACATATATATATATATATATATATATAAGCTAAAGCCTTGGATAACGACAACGACTAAAAGCTTCACTTACATAAGAGAAATTACTCAACTTTTGCCTTTCGGCTGTCATAAGACTTTTAAATCAAAAGCTAAATGGAAAGCTTTTTACATACCGGATTTTAACAAGGGCAGTCCTTGTTTATTATTCACAATGGTAACTCAGCACAACTTTCGTGGTGCATCTAGCGTAAGGATGAGGCACTATGTAAGGAATTTCAATAATGGATCAAAGCAAAAAATGTGTGTTACACAAAACCTGTAGGGCAAAACAAAGATTTAAAAATAAACACAATGATTCTAACTTGCTATTTGCAAGAAAAAAATGTTTATTCCTTGTAAACCCCACAGAATAAGAATGCAGCTAAGATTTTTTTAAAGAAAAGTGCCAAAATGGCAGCAAGAAAACCTGAAAACAAAGAAAAACAGTATTTACCCTCATCACAAAATCAGTGACTAAATATTCCAGCTTCCGCACAAAGCCTCAAGTACCCATGACACTACTATTTCAAAATACTTGTTTTCATATGGTGACAAATACACAGGATGATTCAAAATTCAACACACATTTGGCTGAAGCTAAAAATCATCATTAAAAGGTAACAGAATTAAATGCAGGGATTTTTTTCTCATTAGCCCTCCTCACCCACTGAATAACTTAACACAATAGATGGGGAGTTTTAATACTATTTTAAAGAATGCAAAACATCCAAATCAAAAAAAAAAAAATTGAAAATACAACCACCTTTACAGAGTCTACTGCAAGTAATTAAAATAAAAGCTCACTGGCTTTTTTATCTTTCTTTTAAATAAACACAACAAATACAGTAAACATTTCATATATTTCCCTCTTTAGCCAATGTACTTTTTAATACATTTAATTCAGAGAACATTGTTAATATCTTGGCACACAGACTTAAACTATATTCGGCAGTTAAAAAAAATACAACCTTTAAGCCAAAAGTCTGACAAAACATAGTATTGAATGGTAACTTGGCAGACTGAAAAACATTCACTTCTAACTTTTGCTATACCAGTTGTATCTAGTTTTGTATTTTTCAAAAACATGCCCCACAGGATGCATGTTTAGCATGTTAAGGAATGAAGAAATACTTGAAAACTAATTTTCAATTGCCAGTAGAAAGCAACACCATTAAAGATTGAGTTTAAATAGCAGTAGACTCTGTAAAACACACTGTATGAAAAGCAGAAGAGGAGCAGAGGGAGAGATACTGAACAAAAGTATCATTGTAAGAAAAACAAAATGTCCATTTCCAAGGCACTGTGAAAAAAGGACGTCCAGCAACACAACTGTACTAACATCACAGGGAGATTCAGCATCAAAACACTTTCTATATTTACTTTTTGTCACATCATTTTCTAAATCTAACCCTATTTGGTCCAATAAGGGATTTATTTGAATCTTGAGTAACATTTCAAACAGCTCTGATGAATTCTTTTTCCAACCAGAAACCCCCTAACAATGACCCTTAACCACTGCTAAGGATATGCAATACTGGCACAACACATTTAGTTGTTTTTGTTTTTTTTTTTTTTTAACCATTCTGGCAAAATCATACTGTTTTCCCCCCTAAAAAGAGGAGGGCGCTTCTAACGTCATTTAGGTCAATTGATTTAAAATAAATATTGAAGGGGCTGAAACTGCTCGCGCTTTACACATCTTTAAAGCAGGATGTCTCATGCTGAAACAAACTGTTAAATACAATAAACTGTTTTTTCCCATTCTACTTAGATAACCGTCTTGTTATTAAGAAAGAATACACAGCCTGCACTAAAGGGTACCATATTTCCAGTAGCAATTGAATTTCAATCATCCTCCAACTATGTAATTAAAAGAAAAAAAGGTAAACTGATGAAGATTACTGACTGACATTCTTTTTAAAATCCAATTAGAGAATATGTCTTCAGAATAATACTGGATTTTCAGGTATCATTTTCTTTAACATGTTTGCTTACCTTTGACACAATCAATAAACATCCAAGAAAAGTTTAGGCATAATTTGCAATATACTCATATTTTTTCCTTAATAAGGAAAAAGAGATAACAATGGGAAGGCAAAATGGGGCACTGAAAAAAAAAACAAACATAAAAAGCAGTGACAAAGCACTGACCAAGAAACCCAGGAAAAATGTGTACAAAGTTCTGTGAGGTTATTTAATAAAAAAAAAAAAATATTTTTTGGGCACCTCTAGCGGTCTTTTTTTTCCTTAAACTACAACAAATACAGTCACACAATAACAATGTCTTCTTGCCCAGGGTTGAAAAGAGAAAACAAAATTAAGCTCCCAAAACAAATAAGAAAAAAAAAATAAAAATAAAAACAATACTCTTGCATGTAGCCATCACTCGAGATACCCTTCAAACAGGTGGGCATTCACTTCTTTAGGGGCTGGTAAACAGATGCATTGGGATCCAGTGCAGAGGGGCTAGTATCCATGAACTTGGATGAGTAGTGTGGAGCAACAGGGTTCAGATTGCTTGTGTCAGCCGTGTATGTTATGCTTGGCATTACTGCCATTACTTCTGCTATCTTCTGCTTTAGCTCCTTGATCTCCTGGTCTTTTTGAATTATTTGCCCTTCAAAAGAAATATTAAACCAACAATTAGTCAAAAGTAAACCAAGATAAACTGTTAATGAACGACTGAATTACAGGCTACTTCAAAATAAAAAATTAACAGAAACTGTAACAAATAAACACCACATGTTCTGAAATTAAACCTACCTAGAATATCTTAGTCTATTAAAATCTAATGAAGGCTTCTGATGAGAAAGATTTTTTTTTTAAATGCAAAGTCCATGGAGATTATGCTCAAGCTTTATAATGCACTGGTGAGGCCTTAACTGGAGTACTGTGTGCAGTTTTGGTCTCCAGGCTACAAAAAGGACGTTGCAGTGTTAGAAAAGGTCCACAGAAGAGCAACTAGGCTGATTCCAGGGCTACAGGAGATGAATTATGAGGAAAAATTAAAAGACCTGAGACTAAACAGTTTAGGCAAAAGAAGATTAAGATGTGACATGATTGAAGTGTTTAAAATTGTAAAGGGAATTAGTACAGTGGACCAAGACTGTTATTTTAAAATGAGTTCATCTAGAACATGTGGACATAGTTGGAAACCTGTTAAGGGTAAATTTCACACAAACATTAGGAGGTTTCTCTTTACATAAAGACCAACAGACACTTGGAATAAGCTACCAAGTAGTGTGGTAGACAGTAAGACTTTAAAGGCTTTCAAAACTCAATTTGATGTTTTTTGTGGAAGAAACAAGTGGATAGGACTGGCGTGCTTCGTTGTGTTGAATGGCCTGTCCTCGTCTAGATTGTTCTAATGTTCTAATTATTTATATTTACAAACTGATCAGCAACAACATTAAAACCACCTGACAAATACTGTGTAGGTCCAACTCGTTACACAAACACAGCTCTGACCCTTCGAGGTATATACTCCACAAGACCTTGGAATGTGTCCTGTGAAATCTGGCACCAAGATGTTAGCTGTAGATGCTTTAAGTTCTGTAACTGTGAGGTGGGACCTTTACTGATCAGACTTGTTTTCCAGTACATCCCACAGATGCTTGATCAGATTGAGCTCTGGGAAAACTGGATGTCAAGTGAACAACTTCATGTTCCTTAAACTATTGCAGATCAATTTTTGCAGTGTGGCAGGGCACATTAACCTGCTGAAAGAGACTGCTTACATCAGGGAATACCTTTGCCATGAAGAGGAGTACATTCTCTGCAACAATCTTTTTGTGGATGGTACGTGTCAAAGTAACATCAACATGTATGCTAGGGTCCAGGGTTTCCTAACTGAACATTTCCCAGATCATCACACTGCCTAACCCCCATTCTTGGCTTCTTCCCATAACGCCTCCTGCTGCTATCTCTTCCCCAGAAAAATGCTGCACATGCACCTGGCTGTTTGCAACCCCCTAGCTTGCCTTCTTTCCATAACACATCATGCTGCCATCTCTTCCTCAGGAAAAATATGCACATGCACCCAGCTGTCAGCATTATCAAAAATTTTACTGATCAGGCTGTATTCTTACATTGCTCCGCTGTCCAGTTCTTACACTCGCATGCCCATTGTAGGAGCTATTGGCAGTGGACATTGCTCAGCATGGGACCAGTCTCTGGCAACACAGCCACATACATAGCAAGCAGTGACACACTGTGTGTTCTAATACCTTTCTCTCATGGCCAACATTAAGTTTTTCAGCAACTTGTGCTCTCCACATGCATCAGTGAGCCATGACACAAGACCTTCCATGTTGTAGATACTCTGACCCTGTCATCTACCCACTACAATTTAGCTTTTGTCAGTCTCTCAGATCCATATGCTTGCCCATTTTTCTTGCTTCCAACACATCACCTTCAAGAACTTACTGTTCCTTTTTTCTGTCTATTATATTCCACTGTTTGACAGATGCCATTGTGACAAGATAATCAATTTTATTTACTTCACCTGTCAGTGGTTTAATTGTTGTTGCTGATCACTGTATATAAATACCAGTTGATGCATATGTAAACAAATGTGTTTCACATGGTTGAGGATCTTTGCTGTAGAATACCTCCCTATGCCACCCAAACTCAGGACTGACTCTAGAATTCCACAAAGGATTTCCCCTTGGGATTAATAAAGTATCATCATCCAAAGTGCTACATCCGAATTATAGGGTCACGGGGGTCTGCGGGAGCTAATCCCAGCCAGTATTGATAATTTTAGGCTATATCTCATTTGTACAGTTTTTTCTGCAAAAAAAGAATGCAGTTCTATATGAAAACCTATAGAATATACGTGTAACACTTTTTTCCTCATTTAAAGAAATAGTGCAACTTTTTAATTTAAACACATCACTGCAAACTTTAGCTTATAAATAAATAATAAAAATGCTAAAAGTTATAATCTCGCTATTATAAAAAAAAAAAATCCAGGAGAAAAACACTAGGGATACGAGATTTGATCTTCATGGAAGACACTTAAAAGACTTGTGAAATAAAAGAGATTGGCCACGGAGGGACCTTAAACAGGAGACTTTGTGCCAAGAGATTGACCCAGGACCGTCTCGCGGGGATGCAGAAAATGAGATTCTTGCAAGACATGCCCTACTTACAACCAATATCAAATAAGACCACAGGCAGCAAAACACTTGGTCGTGCAAAGGATTTGAGCACATGGAGATCCAGGGCTCTCAGCGCATGTAAGGTCAACATGTTATAAATGAAACGTAGATGACTAAACGAAGAAGAAAGCAGCACAGAGAAAAGAGACTCAAAAGTGTTGGAGAGGGAAAAAAAAGAAAAAAGAAAAAGAATAATCTAGGTGCAAATTCATAAAATAAGGACAGTAATTATCAGCCTGGAACAAGTGGAACTGAAAAAAAAAAAGCACGTCCAATCGGGCTCAGAATTAAAAGACAAGAGTAATAGATAAAGTAGAACGTCATAAAGATGTTCGCAAATGTTGGCGCTATACACATGCAGAGCAGGCCAGAGATTATGAAAGCAGTGGAATTTGAAAGGCTCAAAAAAAACCAAATAAATGGCGCGATACACATGTGGAGAAAATTAAAGAATATGAAAGTAGGATAATTAGAAAGTATGAAAAAAATAAAGATTGCAGTAGTGCAAACAAAGAGAAATTATTGCTCGGAGAAATAACGAAAAGGCGAATAAAGATCGAATATATGGACATAGGTGATATGTCAGAAGTATGTAAATATTGTAAGGCTTTGAAGTCAGAGAATTTCAAAAACAGGGTTTACCTCACATGCATTTATTGGGTTACTTTGCAAAAAAAAAATATTAACTGCTGATGATGTAGATCATTTTGTCTGTGCTGACATTCCAAACAGAGAAACCTATCCTGAATTATGGTACAAAGTCATTAAACACATGTCTCACTGATCTCATTAAAAAGATTCAGCATATTGGGGCTTGAAAGATTCTAAATATAGTTTTTACAGAAGTTCTTAAATAAAAGTGAAACTAATGAAATAGCAACAATTCAAAGAAAAAAAAAAATCTTAAAAGTGTGTATCCGGAAAACAAAAAATGCTGGTTGGTGCGCGAAGCGAGCAGGTGGCGAAGCCCCCAGTTGTATATAAAAATGAATAACAAAAAAAGTTAAATCAAACATTTTAAAAACCTAAGGCGCAGGATGGAAATTTTGTGCGGGGCATATTTGTTTTGCTTGGCTTTAATACAGACTTGCTGGAGTGGCAGTGTTCCTAAACATGCTGAACCTGCATTCAGAGACAGAGAGAGAGGGCTGGTGGTAAAAATACACGTTTTTTTTTTAACTGTTTTAGACAGCTCAGGAATATATTTTTGTTTTCTTCCATCAAAGAAGGGGTCCTCTATTGATTGGTTCATCCAAATGCTGTCAGTGACACCTGTTGGGTGTTTAGTGTTGTAGTGTTTATTGTATGTGTATTTTTTACAACGCTGCTCATTTTTATAAATATTGGTTATGATTGTGAAAAAAAAGATCTTGAAGATCTTACACTGTAACTGGGAGCAACTGTAAGGAAACATCTAAACATTCAATAATTAAAAATACTAGTCAAAACAGCCATGAGAACTAACAGCTTTATACATTAAAATGTGAGAGTCATGATCAGGCAATTAGACATTATCAAGACACTCAGCACTACTAAAATATTGTTCGTATTATTTGTTCAGTCTCCTATTCCTTTATCTCCAGGAAGGCTTTATAGTAAAACTAGGTCCTTGTTTAACAAACCTTGTGCAATCTCAAGTTGCCTTTTAGCATCCCCTAGTGCTGAGAAGAGGTCTAGCTTGATTCTGGTCTCTGCACTCAGGCTGTTTTCTAAGTGCTGAGTTTTGTCTTGCATTGCTGAAAGTGCAGACATCAAGACCTCAGTGTCTTTCTCGTTTTCCTTATATTTTCTTAATTCCTAAAAAAAGATAGAAAAAGGTTTAAAATATTTAATTTTTAATTCCTTCTGTTAATAAAAACTTCAAAAGAAATTCAAACAAGTTTTTACATAAACACTCTGTTTAACACCAAATAAAGCATGAGCTAATGTGTGTAAAGTATTAAAATGAATTATATGAAAACATATTAAAATAAAACTTCCATGGGATTATGCTGAATAACTGACTACATCTACATATCACATTTATCCAGTGCACAAATGGGGTATCTATCTTAGAATCATTAGTTGGCTACCTTTATGAAAAATACTATGCTTTAAATCAAATACTCATGCAATTAATGACTCCAGGCTTGTAAGTGATACATAGTATGCATGCATCTTTCTGCGAGTACAGAAGGTACTGAGGAATAAAAGATTTATTTAAAAAAAAACAACAATTTAAAAACGTGCACTTCAACTCCTTTTTCTGACTTGCAGAAAGTGACATTGCATACCTTAGAAAGCCTTAGAAACCACATTAATCACCAAGCAACATCTACAATACACCTTTTACAGAATTCAGGATTCAATGACTAAAATAAAACATTTCTTCTGTCAGTAAAGTGTATGAAATAAATAATTAACAAGCTTACAAGTGGCCTCAAACAAACAAACAAAGTCATTATGCAATAGGAAATAGAACTTCTGGTTTGAACACCTTACAGATGTCAATGCATAACCAATTACAATACATTTATACTGAAAAAAGCAGTTTTCAGAAAAAGGGCTGTATAGATGTATTATTACTATGTTACAGCCAAAGCTTAGAACGTACCATTAATTTTTGATTTGAAACAAATGGCAGAAAGCAGCTCACCTGCACTTTCATTTCAAGTTCCCGGATCTGTTCCTCTTTAACCTTCATATCAATTGTTAACTTTTTGCACTCTGTTTCCAACTCTCTTATGCGACTCCTGAGTGTTTCAGTGCATTCCCCCCTGCAGAAATAATTTACCTGTTTAAAGTATTCCATTATCAAAGATTAAAAAGATTTCCCTTTAAAGAACCGCTTTGGTGAAAAGTCTAATAAATCTAGAATTACACAGTGGCACACAAATTGACTACGCAGATTATGTACACCTGCTTAACCATGCAATTACCTAATAAGCCAACCAAGTGGCAGCAAAACAATGCATAAAATCATGCAGATACAGATCAGGACCATCAAATAATGTTCACATTAAAACACCAGAATGGGGGAAAATAAGTGGTCTCAGTGATTCAACTGTGGCAAAATTGTTGGTGCCAGATGGGCTGGTTTGAGTATTTCTATAACTGCTAATCTCCTGGAATTTTAAACAGCAACAGGTTCTACAGTTTACTCAGAATGATGCAAAAAGACAGTGATCTGCCAATGGAAATGCTTTGGTAACTTGGATAAACGCTCTGTACAACTATGGTGAGTAGAAAAGCATCTCGGAATTTCCAACATGTCGAACCTTGTGGAGGGTGGACTACAACAGGAGACCACCATGCTGGGTTTAACTCCTGCCAGCCAAGAACAGAAAGCTGAGGCTGCTATGCTTTCAAGCTCACCAAAACTGGACAGTTGAAGATTGCCAGGTCTGATGGATCTCAATTTCTGTTGAAGCACACAGATGGATGGGTCAGTATTTGGCACCAACAGCAAGAATCCATGTACTCAACCTGCGTGTGTCAACAGTCCAGGCTGGTGGTGGTGAAGTAATGGTGTGGGGAATGCTTTCTTGGCACATTTTGGGTCCGTCAATACCAAACAATCACCACTTGAATGCCACAGCCTTTTCAAGTTTTGCTGCTAACCATGTACATTGTTTCATTGCTACAATTTATCCATCCTCTAATGGATATTTCCAGCACCATGTCACAAAGCAAAAGTCATCTCAAATTGGTTTCATGAACATGACAATGAGTTCAGTGTTTTTCAGTGGCTTTCCCAGTCACTGGATTTGAAACCACAGGAACACCTTTGGGATGTTTTAGAACCGAAAATATGCAGCATGACTGTGCAGCTGATAAATCTGCAGAAATTGTGTGTTGCAATCATGTCAATATGGACTAGAAACTCAAAGAAATGTTTCCAAAATCTTAAGGAACCCATGCCATAAAGAACGGAGGCTGTTTTGAGAGCAAAAAGAGGCCCTAATTAGTATTAGTATAGTGTGCCTACTAATTTGCTCAGTTAGTGTCTCTCTCTATTATATAAAAAAAATCTTGGGACGAGACGTGATCTTTTGAAGAGAGACACTTTCACATCCCGCAAGACAGGCACGTCATGTTATACTTACAACCTTTGTAAGCAAGTCCCGTGATACACATGCAGAGCAAGTCAGAGATAACGTTAGTAAGAAAATTCGAAAGTTTAAAAAAAAAAAATGAGTGAAAAGATCAAATTAGCACAGACAAATGGAAAATATTACTTGTGAAATAATGGAAAAGCAAAAAGATATCGCATAGTGTTTGAGGACAAAAGGACAGGTGCCATCCAGGCATTTAAATGTTTGAAGCGCCACCCGAAATGCCAGTCATACGGCATGGTCTCCTTGGGGTGTGTTCAGCCCCTCTTTTCACAATGGCAAATAGCGCTTAGGGGTAGGCAAGTGAGGTGCTGATCATGTAGCAAAACAGCAGCAGAAAGCCAACAGCTGATTGAACCAAGAGGAGTTTATATAAAAAAAAAAAAAATTGTATCCCATTGTATCACCGTTTAAAGCGTTGTTTCGGAGGAATGGTGCGAAGCACAGGTTATTGGCGACAGAAGCGAGTAGGGGGCAAAGCCCCCTGGTATTTCTTTAAAAAAAGAAATCGAACATATGCAGTACAGAAGGAATGATTTGCATAACAAAGCACATAACATGCCAATCTCTTCCTACAAGACCTTAGAAAAGAATCCAAAAACAAACTCTCCAAGCTAGATTTGTTTTTAAAAAAAGCTAACGTATCTCATGGAAAAAAAAGACAATACTACATTGTAAGTGATTATAAAGCAACATCCTCGAGAAAGCACAATTTATGTTAATGTGCAAACTAGCAACTTCAAATACTGTAAAATTAAAATAAACTTAAAATGAAAAGCTACACATACACATTTCCCCAAACTAAATGTAAGGATTAATTACATCAAACAGCTAAGCTTTATGTTGACATGCATACAGAGCAGTGGTAAGAAAGATCAGATAGATAAGATAAATAGAAATCTACTTCCTAGAACAACCAACCAGCACCAATTGATGATGTCATCTTTGCAATACCGTCATTCCTACCTGGTGTTCATAAAAAGTTGGCAAACATGTAGATTTGTTATATTAGTGCAGTTTCTATAGTCAAGATCTTTTTTATGGTGTTCTACTTTTGTTTTTTAATGCTGTCAAAACAAGAAGTGCCATAGAATGCCTTACAAACTAACTTGTGGTTAATACACAGTACCTTGTTGCAGCAGCGAGAGCCACAGCACGTGCTGCTGTAGCTTCTTCTACCTTCTTTCTCTTCTTTTCATCCACCAGCTGTTTTTCTGCAATAACACGAGCATCTTGCTCTACTTTCAACTTTTTTTCTAATTGGCTGATGGTCTGCTTATCCTTCTGTTTTGCCTGTACTGCATTGTGCAGTCTGTAGAATGAATAAACACAGTTCTGGTAAACACTGAAAATTCAGAAATAAAAGCTTTTCTCAATGGTCATTTTTATATAAACAATTTTAAGCCCTCACTTGTTCTGTAGAAGTTCATTTTCTTGTCGAAGCTGACCCAGCTCTGACCGGATGCTGCGTTCTGTGGTGCCCAGCAAACTAATCTGGCTGCGTAGCTCTTGCTCCACTTGTCTGCTAGCCTGCAGATCTGCCTTTAGCTTCTTTATGTCTTGTTCCAAACTGAAAAAAAAGAAAAGAAACAAGACATTACAAAATGCCTTAGTGCCACAAAAGAAGCAGAATTTATTTCCATTCAGGTGACTTAATCTTCATTAGGTAATATATTATAGTGTATATATTTTTGTGATGTAAATAAATTACTTCCATTAATCCACATACAGTATTTTGCAAATTGCTATTTACCACAGAATAAGTATATTTTTGGCATGGACTTGAACCTTTTTGCAGGAATTTATCGATAGGACAGTGTGATGCTAAAATATTCCAGGATGTAACAACCTAAGCACAGGTTTACAAACCTTTTCTTACATTTCCTAAAACATTCAGTGTGATACACAAAACACAGAAAATATAGTTGGGGCTAGTAGGGATAGGATGACTCTTGCTTGTGGCCATTCACAAGATCTCATTGGAGTGTCAAGACAGTGCTTGATGTTGCTTATCCTAGGAGATAGCTCATTTTTGCGGTTTATATTTATATTACTACTAATACAGTGTACACCAAATAATAAAATCTCTATTACAACACAAAAATGCTAAGACTTAGATGATGAACAAACAACAAAAATATAAGTATCTTTCTAGGAAGAAGAGGGTAGGAACAGTTTAATTTTAAGGCTGAAGTATCCTGTAATTCAAGCTGCATTATCCTGAATCCTAATGGTAAATGAGAAATCATGAGATCATGAATGAGAAATAAAGTTATGTTCCACAGAGATTTACTCAAAAAAAATATTTCTCCCACAAAAGTTTATAGTTAACCATGCTGACAATATAACTAACTTTACTAAAAAAAGATAAAGGATTTTTATTGATCAGAAAAAACAAACAAGTCTCTGGCTCTTCAATATCAAAATTTTAAAAAATCCTCCTCACCAAACCTGGAATCTGTCATGTACTGCATATGCTTTTTTCAATTTGCCACAGGGACTTTCGAGTTATTATGGTCACCATGACCAAAAAAAAAAAAAATGCAGGATAATTGTGAAGTCATCTTGATGTCATCTGCATTGAAATATGAAACATCATTCAAGTTGCTCTTGAAAATGTGCGACCAATTTAGATTTATCAACTTTTTTTTTTAATCCACATTTGCTTTTACATTTTTAGAATGAGTAATTGAAAAAGCCCCCAAGGATACAGAGAGAACATACAAGCTTGGAGACAACTGCAGTGGTAAACTGGGCATCAACAAATTGCACTTTGTTTTTTTCTTCTGACCTGATATCAAACTAAGTCACACTTCATATGCTTAAGTTGCTATCTGTAGGAGCAAGGGGGGGGTGGGGATGGGTGGGAATCAGGTTTGTATTTGAGGGTTCCTTTAGAGTGCCTCTTTCTCATGCATGATTTGGCTCAAAAACTAATCAGCACATCATCATCTCGTAACAGGCTTAAGCTCAGTTTAGTATTTTTCCGTCCTGCCGTTTTAGTTCTAGAATTTCCTCATAACACAGGACACACAGACACACATATATAGATACATGGCCATCATTTAAACATCAATGTTTTCGGTATCAAGAGACTGAAATTTTTGACAAATCTAAAGCTTTCACTCCTTCCCCATAGACGATAGGTTATTGTGGGGGAAGGCGCAAACAAAAAATATCTTACACACACACAAAAAAAAAATCTACACAATGTGCTAAGAATGATACGAAAATGAAATAAAACCAACAAAGTCCCTTAATATGAATTGTGGGACTTACTATACAGTACTATACATATGTTTTGAATGCATATACGAATCCGTCTTACATCCAGATCTACTTACAACTGGTCCATCGGAACCAAACATGGTCATAAGTCAACAACTAACTGTAAGAATGTCCGGGAAAGGTTGGGAAGCCCATTTTGGCCTAGGTAAAAAAAAAAAAAAAAGCTTTTGTATTCCTGAGCTACCAAAAACAGTGAGCTCCCCAGAGGTTTACATTCTATGGGATTTTTTTATTTTGCAGTTTTTAATGTTTCATTCCTGTATTGCCATCTGCCTTTTCGATGTTGCAAAATTATAAATCAGTAACTCTAATAACTCTGCTACAAAAACTTTACTGTATATTGAGCCTGTGACCTCAGGTTAGAAAATTTTCTCCATCCCTTTTACATACTGAGATGGCAAGGGCTGGTTTGTGCATTGAAGATGACGAGGATTATAAACAGTGTGTTCCACCACTCATCTAAATTGTAAACTACCAGTTAAGCTGCTTACCATTGATGGGGTTACTATATTGTATTGCTGTGAGCACTGCAGGAAGTTTAAGCATAACCAAACACAATGTAGATATGTGTGGCACAGTTTAAATTATTTTATTAATGTTTTGTAATTTAAAGTACAGCAACACTGCTTTACTGTCATTTTATGAAAAGGTTTCAGTGCAGGCTGCCACAAAATCAGGTTACGAATCTCTGCAGGAATGAAAAACATTTGCAGCCATAAGCCTGCCTGTAGCTTGCACCCCATAAAATGCTTTATGCAAACATACTGTATGACAAAAGCTGCATTTCTCTATTTTCACAGATATTTTGCCTTATAATATTGCTATAGAGATGCACACTGCATCGATCTATTAGTGTTGTTGCTTTACAGATTTAGAATCTGGAGACCGAATATAGACCTGGACAAAATCTTTATGTAAAGTTTGCATGTTCTTGCTCTGCTTTTCCTCATTTGGGCCAGGACGGCTTGTCTCCATTGATGGAACAATGAATTCTGAATTATATCAGAGAATTCTACAGGAAAATGTCAGGACATCTGTCCATGAACTGAATCTCAAGAGAAGGTGGGTCATGCAGCAAGACAACAACTCTAAGCACACAAGTCGTTCTACCAAAGAATGGTTAAAGAAGAATAAAGTTAATGTTTTGGAATGGCCAAATCAAAGTCCTGACCTTAATCCAATCGAAATGTTGTGGAAGGACCTGAAGCGAGCAGTTAATGTGAGGAAACTCACCAACATCCCAGAGTTGAAGCTGTTCTGTACGGAGGAATGGGCTAAAATTCCTCCAAGCCGGTGTGCAGGAATGATCAAAAGTTACTGGAAATGTTTAGTTGCAGTTACTACTGCAAAGGGGAGGTCACGCTAGATACTGAAAGCAAAGGTTCACATACTTTTGCCATTTACAAATATGTAATATTCGATCATTTTCCTTAATAAATAAACGACCAAGTATAATATTTTTTGTCTCATTTGTTTAACTGGTTTCTCTTCATCTACTTTTAGGACTTGAGTGAAAATATGATGATGTTTTTGGTCATATTTATGCAGAAATAAAGAAAATTCTAAAGGGTTCACAAACTTTCAAGCACAACTGTATGCCTAACAGAACTAACTATTTTACGTTATAGTGAGTAATTAACCATATTAAAAATAGTAAAATGTAATAATTTGAAAGTAAATTATGTTTCATGTTGTGTTAAGAGTTATTAGTTGCGTAATACGAGTCTGTACTATTTGGCTTTGAAATTAACACGCAAATACTTTTTAAACTTACACTTTTACTGTAAAGCTTAATACTGTATAATATAAATTACAATATGAATAATACATTGTAAAATATCGCATTGAATTTCGATTCTGTGTTTGGACTTTCATCGTGACAATGTAACATATAACTGCCCGTGATTGAATTTCATTTCTCCCAAATAAATAAAACAACTTTTTTGAATGTTTGTCTCTGAGATTTGCTAATTGTCTTTGCAAAAGCTATTCTAACGGGAAACTTTAAATGTTTTAATACAAATGGCATATCAAGATCTCTTTTGTTGTCTAATGTTATCTGCAGAAGATGTACTACATTACCTTTCCTGAATATATCCTTCTTTCTACAGTAATTCGTGCATTGTAAGACCGGACGGTGTTAATGGTTGTAGATATTCTTTGGGATATTGTAAGTTGATGTTTTCATCTTCCGCACAATCACCACCAACTGCTTCAGTATAGTCTATAGATATGCATTTAACCAATTTGCTGTGTAACTGATCTTCAATTATGCCATTAATTTGTTTGACTTCACCGTTTCTCTGTGCTAGGATTGCCCATGTACTCGTTTCTTCTGTTGATAACCCTTCGTGAAGAAATTCTTCAAGAAGATTTGGACATAATATTTCTTCTTAAATTGGGAAATTAAAGTGAGGAAAGCATTAACATTTATGAGCTGTAAGAGCAGGAACTGTGTCTGTCAAAAGCATTCACACAAATGAAAGGTGAGAGGACCGTGTGCATGGTTGAATATGGTTGAAAGGAGCCTCGTGGCCAAAGTCTTGTCTCAAAGGATTTGAAAAAAATCTCTTGAAAAAAGTCTTGTCTCTTCTCAGGACTTTTTTATATAATAGAGAGACATCAGTTATAAAAGCTTTTGTCTACTTTGACTGCTCTATAAACATAATACCCAAATTTTATTGCTAAAAAAAAACCCAGAGGCAAAAGGAAATCCCATAGAGGTGTGCAAAATTATAATACAATTGCAAAGGCTTTCCACAGGTGATAAATTATCTTGAGCCAGGGTACCACATTCCACCAAGGGATACTGTCACTAGTCATATATAAAACAATTTCAAGAAGCCTCAGGAGCTGAAAACAAAATGAACTAATACATTTAGATGTACAAATTATTTTTAAACTGTGCTAAAAGACAATTATATCACAATAACATGTCATTAGACAAAGATTGACAGATTAAAATGGTTATACTATAGACAAAGCCTTCTAGCCAGGTATATAACTGAAAGCTTTGCCAAGATGCTAACTAGCATGAAAAATGTTTGATAATACCCGAATGATTGTGGCTGATAATTCGCCGAATCCTTTGAATTAGGCCTTGGTAACATGTTTTAGTTGTATGCTGTAATTCAAAGTCAATTTAACATGCATCTTAAAGGAATATTCCACCTAAAAAGTATATTTTTGTGTTTCTTACACATATTGTTTGTAGTGATGGCTGAGGAAAATTTTTAATCTCATGTTTTCATGGATAGCGAGGTTTATGATAGCACGGGGAACTATGCTTCAATTACAAACATCAGTAAACAATATTAAAATGTTCATGAAAAAAATTTCAAGTTACTCATGTCACATAATTATCCAGTCAATTGCTCTCAATGTCTAACATGCATGAAAACACTCTCAAATCCATATACATCTAAAAATGTCATCTCAGCATGTCAGAGTGGACAGGAGAAAACACATTTTTTAAAAACAAAGAATCTAATCATCTGTTCATGGTTATTATGTGGCCCTTCCTTAACTGGATCTTGTTCATTAAAACAGCCCCTTCCCCGATTTCTCACCCTTCATAGAAGAAAAATATATTCCAAAAACAGAGGGCATAGAAGAGTTGCTTTCCTTAGTGTTTGTTGTACTGCTTACCTGTAAGCAACAAAATTGCATTTTGTAAAGACTGAGTGCTACATACAAGTGCAAAAGGCAGGTAATTGACCAGTCACTACAGTTTTGTGATAAAATCCTGTGGTTGGTGGCATTACTGCTGTAGTGAAAGTGATTAAAATAAGGGTAAAAATATTGCATGGTGCAGGTAATATCTTTGGTTTGGATTACACTGTGAATAAGCCACTAGCTGAAATGCGATTTTTCATTCAATTCCTCACAACAGAGCTATGTGAGCGGCGTGATAACAGTGATATTTGATCTAAAGGGTAGTGGTCCTCAAATGAAAATCAGAGTATGGCCTAAGAGTATTTACTGTATTTACAGTTATGCTTAGAAATATTGTCTGTGCTCTAAGCTGAAACTGAAAGAACACTGCTCAGTAAACTAACATAGGGAGAATGTGCAACAGACTGCAACCTGGCATGGTGATTGAACCCGTGACACTTAAGTGTAAAACTGCAAACCTCTATACTTCCAAGTTACACTAAAAGCAGTAAATTAAATTAATTTGAAATCAAAGGCCAGTTTTAAAATAATCCATTTGTTCATGTCAGTCTCCATGGACGCGATTGTACAGCCGTGTGGAGCTGATGAGGTAATTGGGGCGTGTTGCATTTGCACGTGAGCATGCAATTGTTCTCAATTGCTTAATCGGCTTCCTGCGGTGTATGATTGAGGCGCTGCACCCACGGAGCTGCATAAGAACAGGAAACGGAAATAGAAAAAGAAACAAAAGAGGCTTGGAGAGTGAGAGTAACATCTGAGTGAAAGACAGAGAATGAGCCAGCCAGCAGAAAGAGAAGTGTCAGGGGTCCCGTGTGGAACGAAGGATTGGGACTTGAGGGACAGATCGTGTCCACTTATTATGTGGAGGAGTGGGTTCAATTGAGGTGGAGTCCTCCCTAGAGATCCAAGGGACAACTGCGTGTGCGAGAAGGAAGACGGGAGGACAACCAACCCCGAGCAGTCTGGCAGACGCCGATGGAGGCAGCCAAAATTGGGGTCGGTAGTGACAGGACTGTGTCTACCAAGTCTCTTAAGCTAAGCAAACCTTGGGTGAGCTAGAGAGACAAGGAAGGAGCTATATTTGGCTGGTGTGGCAGGTTTTAATTCTTGTGTTTTAGCCTTGTTTTAAATATTTAGATTTTTTTTTTTACCTATTTATGGATTAGTTACTTATTGAACTTTGAGCACTGTAATATTTATTTGGACACTTTTTGTTTTAATAAAAGCACTTGCACCTTTTGCACCATCCCCTTGCCCAGTTTCATTTGTCCCCATCAGACCAGCTCATCCGTTTACATTACCAATGGTGTTGGGTTGGAGAGGCTCCCAGAAATAAGCTGGGAGCATAGAGCATGACCCGCACTGTCACATGGGGCAGAAGCAATTTATTTCCTGTCTTTTAAGGACAGCTGTGACATATAATATGAATGACCTATCATAGACAACTGTAGAACATTAGAATGGGCTGAAACTCACCTCTTTAATGGTAATGATCCTTTCATTTCATATGGCTTGAAGTAGGCGAGATGTTTTATAAAAGCAGATTCACTCAGTTGTGACGTGATGAATGAAGAGAGCAGACAACATGTACACTTACACGATTTACTTGAAAGAAGATAATATTGCTTTTGATTGACTTGTGAACAGAGTGCAACATGCACAAACAACTTAAAAATTTTGGTGTGTCCCGCCAGCAGGACACCTCATACATAAGTGGTCAAGTGTCACTTTAACATTGCAGTGTTTTTATTTATAAACAAGACTACCGTTGCAAGTTCTGAACACTGTTGCTTTCATCTGTGACCAGCACATTAATGCGACATGGGGCCAATTCACTGTAGCTCTCTTCAAAATTTCTTTATTTTTCTATGCTGTAAATGCGCTATCAGAGCACCGTGTGTAGTAATAGTTTTGAAAGTACATAAAGCACAAGCAAATCAGATTTTCATGGGGCTCTTTCCCTATATCATAATTTTAATGATCTTTCTGCCCAATGTGTGCAAGACCAGTGTAGGCAAATGTCTAGATCCTAGACGTTTTTGGAAGTTTTACAGTGGAAGGGGAGACTTTGTAAACAATAAGAAAATGCTATTATGGACAGTGAATGTTTTTGTTAAAAAAAAAAAAAAAATTAATTTTAAAATGGAAATGTAGTAGTGAGGACATAGCTAAAGAAATGACGTTTGAACCTTCTGCCATATTTGTTTTATTTTTGGGATTTTGGCATTTAATCAGCAAATTTTTTTTATTTTTTTTTTTTTAAAGTTTTCTACCGAGTACTTCAAGCTATAAAAATATATGGTCCGCTTCCATAATTTTAAACCTCATTCCAATGGAGGAAAGTACAACATGTTTTGCAACTGATAATGAACCTTGTTGTAGAAGGTAAGGTAGAAGGTAAGAAGTATGCAATAATAATACGTAATCAGTTAAGACTGGTGTGGGCTTTGTTTAGGTATTTTTTTTTTACAAATGTTTAGTTGTATTTGTCCCCTTACCAAGATTACATAAAGGGGATGTGATTTATAGCAGATTGCGTTCCTTTCAATGTTGGCTAGAAACCTGGTGAACAAATAAAAGCATAGCTTTTGTGAACAATTGGGATGATTTTTGGGAAAGGCCCGATTTTTCAAAAGAGATGATCTTCATCCTAACTGGAGGGGATCTTTTGTATTATTCCAAAATATGGCCGCAACACTGCCTGGCTGACTCATAAGAGCACCATACGGGCCATAGTCATGTGATCGTGAATCACAGGCTGTTGTTTACCCAACCTGTTACTTTCCTGAAGCTGTTCCCCCATAATCCCTGTTGTGGGGCATCTAATAAATTCAGTCATGATGCAGACCTTAAATTACTTGATAACCAAAAAATAAGGTGTATAATTAGACCAACAGATAAAACCAGACCTTCCACCAGGGGCACCTGTAATAGACACTTAGCTCAAATCATAACAAAAAATATATCACCAGCTGCTTATTGAACATTCAGTCTCTTGGCAGTAAAGCCGTTTTGGTAAATGATATTATATTTAGTACTACATCTGATCTGTGTCTTCTCACTAAAACCTGGCTTAGTAAATGTGACACTGTTCCCCCAGCTGAGGCGTCACCAGATGGATACTAGTTCCTTCATAAATGTAGAGATTCTGGTCGAGGAGGAGGACTTGGAATAATTCATTGTGACTAAATGCCAATCGTTTCTTAAAATGTAGGCAACTTCAAATCCTTTGAGGCAATCATTTTAAATGTTAAAACAGGTTCCAATACAATTGTAGTGCTAGTCTATAGACTATCAGGGCCATATTCATTGTTCCTTACTGAATTTGGCAACCTTTAACCTGATTTGGCTAAAAATTACGATCATGTAGAGCTGATGGGGGATTTTAATTTACACACTGATGTGGAAACTGACACTTTTAACAAAAAATATTTCAAAATTGAAATATTACTCCATTAAATGAAGTTATTTCCAGTCACTAATTACATTTGATTTGGTTCTGCCCTTACCAATACACTCACAGATTAAAACAAAGGCTTCTAGACTAAATTTCTGCTTCAGAATTTATAGATACTTTGAGCAAGTCAAATGTAATTTTGGAAAACAATTTAGATGAGCTAACATCATATTATAATGATGTGCAGATGAAGAACAACACAGCTACAGGTCTTTCAACTTGCATGGGCAAAAAGTGTTAAAAAAAAATATAGAAATGCTGTCTTTAAAGCTCACTCAGACTACTATTCTTAAATAACAGATAACAATAATAATAATCCTCGGGTACTATTTAGAACACTGGCTAATTTAACAAAAGGCAATTCAGGTCTACAGTGCAAAATACCAAAAGACATTAGCAGTACAGACTTTATAAACATCTTTAATGAGAAAATTAAAAATACAAGATCCCAGATTTCAGCATCACAGTGCAAACCGTATACTAGCTTGGCAGACCCTGTCTCACATTGCATTCAACAATTTTTAGTCCTGTAACAGAGTAGGAAGTCTTGACTTTTATTTCTAAACTGAAACCTACTACTTGTTCCCTAGATCCAGTGCCAACAAAACTAGTAAAAAGCACAATGGATGTTCTTGCAGCAACTATTCTTAACATTATTAATAGTTCATTGTTGTATGGCACAGTACCTGATGCACTAAAAATGTCAGTCATCAAACCAGAGGAGAACCTTCCAGAAGGACAACCATCTCTGCAGCAATCCACCAATAAGGCCTGTATGGTAGAGTGGCCAGGCGGAAGCCACTCCTTAGTAAAAGGAACATGGCAGCCCGCCTGGAGTTTGCCAAAAGGCACCTGAAGGAATCTCAGACCATGAGAAACAAAATTCTCTGGTCTCACGAGACAAAGATTGAACTCTTTGGTATGAATGACAGGTGTCACGTTTGGAGGAAACCAGGCACCGCTCATCACCAGGCCAATACCATCCCTACAGTGAAGCATGGTGGTGGCAGCATCATGCTGTGGGGATGTCTTTCAGCGGCAGGAGCTGGGAGACTAGTCAGGATAGAGGGAAAGATGACTGCAGCAATGTACAGAGACATCCTGGATGAAAACCTGCTCCAGAGCGCTCTTGACCTCAGACTGGGGCGATGGTTCATCTTTCAGCAGGACAACGACCCTAAGCACACAGCCAAGATATCAAAGAAGTGGCCTCAGGACAGCCCTCTGAATGTCCTTGAGTGGCCCAGCCAGAGCCCACACTTGAATCCGATTGAACATCTCTGGAGAGATCTTAAAATGGCTGTGCACCGACACTTCCCATTCAACCTGAAGGAGCTTGAGAGGTGCTGCAAAAAGGAATGGGCGAAACTGGCCAAGGATAGGTGTGCCAAGTTTGTGGCATCAGGTTCAAAAAGACTTGAGGCTGTAATTGCTGCCAAAGGTACATCGACAAAGTATTGAGCAAAAGCTGTGAATACTTATGTACATGTGATTTCTCAGTTTTTTTATTTTTAATAAATTTGCAAAAACCTCAAGTAAACCTTTTTCACGTTGTCATTATGGGGTGTTGTTTGTAGAATTCTGAGGAAAAAATGAATTTAATTCATTTTGAAATAAGCTGTAACATAACAAAATGTGGAAAAAGTGATGCGCTGTGAATACATTCCGGATGCACTGTACAGTATATATACACACACACATACACGGAGTATACTTTATACATAAAATATATGTTGTCGTACCTTGCATAACTGAATAACCTTTATGGCACAATAACAATTCAATACATTTATGGTTACTACAGTATTTTGAATTAATAATCTTCATGTGGAAAGAGGCTGACTCGCATAAATAAGTAGAGCCGAATAATGCAGTCAAGGAGGTAGTACATTTCCTCATTTTTGGGTACTTTTCCTCTGTGAGTAAGTTACAAAACTGTCCAAGAGCCCCAGACTTCAGCTGATTGTCATCCTGTAGTGTTAAAATCTCATCCTCCACTGTAGAGGAGTTTTAGGTGAAACAGTGTTGCGATTTCTGATGCGAGTGAATCACCCTCAACATCTTCCCTAAATGGATAGCACTTAAATGCAGCGATTAGCTCAAGTAAAGCTGAGTCTTGAAACCATCTGTCAAAGTCTAACAGACAGTTTTCAATGTGCTCTGTGTAGCGTATGCTGTCAAATTGCACACACGCCTTCCATTGCGTCTCCAGCTCTGACGCGAGGTTTTGGATGTTCCCCAAGTCGCTGCAGCTTTGAGGACAGATGTTGCATTTTTCTTATGAAGGCATTAACTGAGCTAATCATATTGACCATGGAGTTCTCTTTTCCTTGCAGCTGTAAATTAAGCTCATTCAACATGTTGGTCAGATCGGAAAAAAAATGCCAAGTCTAGCGGCCATTGATCGTTATTAAGTTGCTTGTATTCTGCATGTTTAATGATAAGGAGAAACTCCTTTTTCTCCGGCCAGGGGTCTTGAAATCTCGGCAGGAATTTCTCCCTAGCCATTTGTCTCAGTGAAGGCCTCTTTTTATCATCTCTCCATCTTGGAAGGACTTCTTATGGTTAATGATCGAGTGACTCACCTGGAACGATGCTTCAGTGTGTGTCTGCCTTTGCTTTTAAATTCAGTCGAGTGAAAAATGATGGCTGTCCGATTAACTGCGATTTTAGTTCCCTCTCCTTTCTCTTTCTCAGATTACTTTTCGGAAGGAAGTCCGTTTCATAGTTTTTATGAACAGTTCGAAAGTGCCTTTGGAATAGCAATGACAGATCAGATAAACGCATTTCGATTGTGACACTGTGAAAAAAAAAATCCTCTTCCAATTCCACTTCCAGCCCATACCCTCCCCAAACAATTTTTTATTTTTTTTTTTTTAAATCCCTTCTTTAGTTGATATAAATTGGAAGGCTAACTAGATCACAGCCGGAGTTTTGCAGTAGCTTGTGCGTGCTGGATGACCAGTGTGTTAGAAGAATAGAGGTCTCAGACTGGCCGCCCTGTATATCAATCAAGTGGCAAATGCCATAGGGAGGATATATGATAGAATAACGTTTAAAAAAAAATTTTTTTTTGAATGCAATGTGACCTACCTGCACTACTTTTGCGATCTACCGGTTGATCGCGATCAACACATTGGGCATCCCTTCTATAGACCCATTTCAAATTTGCTGTCTCTAAAATACTAGAAAAAGCAGTTGCCTATCAGCTTAAGTCTCACTTTATGCATCATAATTTATCTGAGAAATTCCAATCTGGTTTCCGGACTGGTCATAGTACAGAAACGGCACTAATGAGTAATAAACGTTATTCTGATATTCTTTGATGAAGGAAACTCCACTGTGATTATGTTGTTAGACTTAAGCGGACCGTTTGACACCACTGACCATTCTATTTTACTGCACAGGCTGGAAAATAATTTTATGCTTACAGGCAGCGTCCTTAAATGGTTTAGTTCTTATTTATCAAATCTATACCAATACGTACAGAAATGTGCCGACAGTATTCATTCGTTATACGCAGAACTGAGATATGGTATTCTGCAAGGCTCAGTACTGGGACCTTTACTGTTTTTACTTTACATGCTTCCACTGGGATCTATCATTAGAAAATATAATGTTAATTTTCACTCATACGCAGACAACACCCAGTTATACCTTTCTTTTAGAACAAATGAAGTTTCTCCGATGTTGTCTTTAATTAGTTGTGTTAGTGAATTAAAAGAGTGGATGGATAAGAACTACTGGTCTTTAAACACTGATAAAACAGAGATGTTAATTATTGGAAGGAATGATGCTGATCACAACAACATTTTGTCACCATTTAACTCAGTTGGAATCACCATTAATTTTACTGAATCAGCCCACAATCTAGGAGTTATCTTTGATTCTAGCATTTCATTTGAAGCACACATTACAAAGTTGTCTAAATTATGTTTCTTCCATCATAAAAATGTTAGGAAATTAAATAGTTTTCTAAATAAGCGTGATTCTGAGAAATTAATTCATGCATTTATTTCGGTGTTTACTGGATGTTCAAACTGTTATACTGGATTTCAAAATCCTCCTTTTAACATATAAAAAGCCTTAAACGAACAAAGTCCAGCTTACTTATCTGAACTTATCATGACTTACAAACCAGAATATACATTAAGATCTCAAGATGCCGGTCTGCTTATGATTCCAGGTATTAACAAAATAACAGTGGGAGATCGTGCTTTTAGTTACAGGGTCCTAAACTGTGGAATAGTCTGCCTGCTACTATAAGAGATAGACTCACTACTTCAGTTTAGCATACCCTGACTAGAGCTGCTGATGAACTGTGCATACTGCATCTCTGTTGTTAGTCATTAGCACCAAAACGTAAGTAATATGATAGCTGTAATTTGTCACTAACTTATCAGCACTCAAATGTGGCACTTGGTGCCACTACCCTACTGCCAAGTTGTTTTGCCTGCCTAAGGTAAAGTCATCTCTGACGGAGAATCGCAGGAATAGTCAGGTAGAAGGGTCCTTTCATCGGATTGGTTGGCCCAGCGCTGTCTCAGTTGTGGAATGGCCAATGGGGGAGGCAGCTTGATGGCCAAGGTCTCCAGGACTCTGAACAAATTCAAATCGTATTATGTGATATCATCTAATGTTGAATTCTGCACTGTACTTACAATATTTCTTATTATTATATTGTATTGAGGATTACTTGTGTTCTGTGCATTGTATTTACCCCCCTTTTATTGACACCCACTGCACGCCCAACCTACCTGGAAAGGGGTCTCTGTTTGAACTGCCTTTCCCAAGGATTCTTCCATTTTTTCCCTACAACGGTTTTTTTGGGAGTTTTTCGTTGTCTTCTTAGAGAGTCAAGGCCGTGGGGGGCTATCAAAAGGCATAGGCTGTTAAAGCCCATTATGGCACTTCTTGTGCGATTTTGGGCTAAATAAAAAAAAATTGTATTGTATTACACCATTTTCAATGGTACATACAGTATGTACAGTAAATACTGTATATACTGCCTTTTAATATGACTTTTGATAAATACAATATTTTACTGCACCTGGAGCAGTTTTTCATTAAAGATATCTCTGTCCTTTGCTCCAATCATCTTTCCTCAAACCTGTTTAGTCTCCCACTTCTTGACACTGAAAGAAAAACTATACACAATTCTGCCACTATCATGCTTCACCTTGGGAATAGTGATGAGCAGTGCCTAGATTTCTCCAAAAAAAATTCTCCTGAATTTTTATCTACACATTATAAGACAAGTTCTGACTGCTAACACCACCATGTGGTATAATAATACAACTACATAGAAAATACATACTTTAAAATGCCTTTAAGGGAGTTGTTTTACGTCTAAGAAAAAGGATTTTGAATTGTCATGTAATAGGCAGTGTGGGGAGGTTGATGTGAATCTCTACTGCAAACCATAAAAATGCTGGCTTAAATTCAGCCTTTGGCCCACAGTGCGACCCTGAGCAAATCACTTAAGCTGCTGGTTCCAAAAATCGTAAAATAAATAAATATGTAAACAGTTATGCTTGTAAAGTGCTTTAAGAGGGTGCTTGTTATAGTAAGGTATTAAATAAAGTATTTTTTATAATTACTGTAAACAGATTTACAAAAAAACCTGCAATAATATATCTCCTGTCATGATACATAACTACAACCAATCTAACATATTGTAAATACATTTTAATTTGGGATCCGTATCTTTGCTTGAATCATTGTTGATTCATACTGTGTTTTTTGACAATGACTTTTTATTAAGGCATTTCCAAAAGAACATACAGTATATGAGTAAGAAAATGGAATTCAAATTCATCTGTTGGAAATAGTAAAGTAAACACAAAATTTTAACGATAGTAAGACAGGAAACGGTATACTAGATGAGAGAGGACATCTCACAGGATGCAAGACAATGTTTCCTAACTTGGGGTGTGAAGGATTTGCTTTAAAACATTCAAAACAGACAGGTTTACTACGCTACACGTCACCCTAATCTATCTCAGCACTGGCAAACTTTGCTGTTGTATGAGAGTAAAAAAATAAGGATTAAGTAGGGGACTTTTTTTTGTATTGTTGTTTAATGTAACATAACTACTCCGACATCTAACATAACTAGTGAGTGCAAAACTAATTACAACATTGCAGTGTCTAAATAAAGACCAAATTCTCATTGATTGCACAGACAAGACAGCAATACACATTAAATTTTGAGTATACTACATGCGTTGGTCCCCTCCTTGATCCGTCACCTTATTGTGGTGGAGGGGTTTGCGTGTCCCAATGATCCTAGGAGCTCTGTTGTCCGGGGCTTTATGCCTGGTAGGGCCACCAAGGCAAACTGGTCCTAGGTGAGGGATGAGACAAAGAGCGGTTAAACAGACCTTCTATGACGAATAAAAAATTTGGACGGCGTTTTCTGTCGCCTGGACGCAGGTCACCGGGAGCCAGGCCTGGAGGTGGGGCTCGATGGCGAGTGCCTGGTGACCGGGCCTGCACCCATGGGGCTCGGCCGGGCACAGCCCGAAGAAGCAACATAGGTCCCCCTTCTCATGGGCTCACCACCTATGGGAGGGGCCAAGGAGGTCAAGTGCAGTGTGAGCTGGGTGGTGGCCGAAGGCAGGGACCTTGGCGGTCCGATCCTCAGCTACAGAAGCTGGCTCTTGGGACGTGGAATGTCACCTCTCTGAAGGGGAAGGAGCCTGAGCTAGTGCGCGAGGTCGAGAGGTTCCGGCTAGATATAGTCAGGCTCACCTCAACGCACAGCTTGGACTCTGGAACCAATCTCCTTGAGAGGGGCTGGACTCTCTACCACTCGAGTTGCCACAGGTGAGAGGCGCAGAGCGGGTGTGGGCATAATTATTGCCCCCCAACTTGGAGGCTGTACATTGGGGTTTACCCCAGTGGACGAGAGGGTAGCCTGACTGTTTGTGCATATGTGCCGAACAGCAGTTTGTAGTACCCACCCTTTTTGGAGTCCCTGGAGAGGGTGTTAGAGGGCATACCTTCTGGGGACTCCCTCGTACTGCTGGGAGACTTCAATGCTCACGTGGGCAATGACAGCAACACCTACAAGGGCGTGATTGGGAGGAATGGCCCCCCGATCTGAACCCGGGTGGTGTTTTATTATTGGACTTCTGTGCTCGTCACGGATTGTCCATAACGAACACCATGTTCAAGCATAAAGGTGTTCATATGTGCACTTGGCACCAGGACACCCTAGGCCTCAGTTCGATGATCGACTTTGTGGTTGTGTCATCGGACTTGCGGCCATATGTCTTGGACACTCGGGTGAAGAGAGGGGCGGAGCTGTCAACTGATCACCACCTGGTGGTGAGTTGGCTTCGATGGTGGGGAAGATGCTGTCAGGCCTGGTAGGCCCAAAACGTGTTGTGAGGGTCTGCTGGGAACGTCTGGCAGAGTCCCCTGTCAGAAGTAGCTTCAACTCCCACCTCTGGCAGAACATCGACCACGTCCCGAGGGAGGTGGGGGACATCGAGTCCAAATGGGCCATGTTCCGTGCCTCTATTGTTGAGGCGGCTGACCAGAGCTGTGGCCGTAAGGTGGTCGGTGCCTGTCGTGGCGGCAATCCCGAACCCGTTGGTGGACACCGGCGGTGAGGGATGCCGTCAAGCTGAAGAAGGAGTCCTATAGGACCTTTTTGTCCTGTGGGTCTCTGGAGGCAGCTGATAGGTACCGAGGCCAAGCGGAATGCTTCGTGGTTGCTGAGGCAAAACTTGGGCATGGGAGGAGTTTGGGAGGCCATGGAGAACGACTTTCGGATGGCTTTGAGGAGATTCTGGTCCACCGTCCGGCATCTCAGGAGGGGGGAAGCAGTGCAGTGTCAACACTGTATATGGTGGTGATGGTGCGCTGCTGACCTCAACTCGGGACGTTGTGGATCGGTGGGGGGAGTACTTCAAGACCTCCTCAATCCCACTAACATGCCTTCCAATGAGGAAGCAGAGCCTGGGGACTCTGAGGTGGGCTCTCCCATCTCTGGGACTGAAGTCACTGAGGTGGTCAAAAAACTCCTTGGTGGCAGGGCCCCGGGGGTGGATGAGATCGCCCGAGTTCCTTAAGGCTCTGGATGTTGTAGGACTGTCTTGGTTGACACGTCTCTGCAACATCGCATGGACATCGGGACAGTGCCTCTGGATTGGCAGACGGGGTGGTGGTCCCCCTCTTTAAAAAGGGGACCGGAGGGTGTGTTCCAACTACAGAGGGATCACACTCCTCAGCCTCCCTGGAAAAGTCTATTCGGGGGTTCTGGAGAGGAGGGTCCGTCGGATAGTCGAACCTCGGATTCAGGAGGAACAGTGTGGTTTTCGTCCTGGTCGCGGAACAGTGGACCAGCTCTACACCCTTAGCAGAATCCTGGAGGGTGCATGGGAGTTTGCCCAACCAATCTACATGTGTTTTGTGGACTTGGAAAAGGCGTTCGACCGTGTCCCTCGGGAATCCTGTGGGGGGTGCTCCGGGAGTATGGGGTAATGGACCCCCTGATAAGAGCTGTTCGGTCCCTGTACAACCAGTGTCAGAGCTTGGTCCGCATTGCCGGCAGTAAGTCGAGCCCGTTTCCAGTGAGAGTTGGACTCCGCCAGGGCTGCCCTTTGTCACCAATTCTGTTCATAACTTTTATGGACAGAATTTCTAGGCACAGCCAGGGTGTTGAAGGGGTCCAGTTTGGTGGACTCAGGATTGGGTCACTGCTTTTTGCAGATGATGTTGTCCCGTTTGCCTCATCAGGCCGTGTTCGCAGCTAAGTGTGAAGCGGCTGGGATGGGAATTAGCACCTCCAAATCCGAGACCATGGTCCTCAGCCGGAAAAGGGTGGAGTGCCCTCTCAGGGTTGGGGGAGAGATCCTTCCCCAAGTGGAGGAGTTCAAGTATCTCGGGGTCTTGATCACGAGTGAGGGAAGAATGGAGTGCGAGTTTGACAGGCGGATCGATGCAGCGTCCGCAGTGATGCGGGCTCTGCATCGGTCTGTCATGGTGAAAAAGGAGCTGAGCCGTAAGGCAAAGCTCTCAATTTACCAGTCGATCTACGTTCCTACCCTCACCTATGGTCATGAGCTATGGGTAGTGACCGAAAGAACGAGATCGAATACAAGCGGCTGAAATGAGTTTCCTCCGCAGAGTGTCTGGGCTTTCCCTTAAAGATAGGGTGAGAAGCTCAGTCATCCGGAAGGGGCTCCGAGTAGAGCCACTGCTCCTCCGCATCGAGAGGAGTCAGATGAGGTGTATCGGGTTTCTGATCAGGATGCCTCCTGGATGCCACCATAGTTAGGTGTTCAGGGCATGTCCAACCAGGAGGAGGCCCCGGGGAAGATCCAGGACACGCTAAAGGGACTTTGTCTCCCGGCTGGCCTGGGAACGCCTTGGGATTCTCCCGGAAGTGCTAGAAGAAGAGGCCGTGGAGAGGAAAGTCTGGGCCTCTCTGCTCAAGCTGCTGCCCCCGCGACCTGACCCAGGATAAGCGGAAGAGGATGGATGGATACATGCGTTGGTGTACTCAGCCCCAAAGGAACAGGGAACCAATGCCAGTAACACCTCGGAAAGGCTATTCCAATTTAATTTCCACTTACTGCTGATCTAGCTGTCCAAGAAATCCTCATGTACACAGTAAGCTCTTTGCTTTTTAAATACTCAAATACCAACAGAGGCATGAAGATGTATGCCTAGCTCTCTGTTCTCTTATATAATAAAAAGAAAAAAAAAAAAACTGCATTAAGGTTCAGTGTGGCACTTTAAAAATCAGCTTAGAAAATGTGTGTGGGGATTAAGGCAAGAAATATTTCCTGGGCCTGAAACTTTGAAGGAGATAGATGGGGTTCTAATAACTTTGGATCAGAAGTTATTACAAAACAATAACAGACAACATGAAAACACATTTGATCAAAACCTTGAAATGATTTAAATAATGAACACATTTAAACTGTTGTGAGAAATTAATGTTTAAAACAATAACTGAAATGAAAAGAAAATCCCAATTTTTTAGGTTAAATTAATAAACAACAAACTAAACTACTTACTCTTTTCACAGATATGAATATAAATGAGAACACAAAAATAATGAACTGCAAACACAGATGTCTGACAGATCAAGTATAATCAATTAATGAAAATAACTGTAAAGTAACATCCGTTAGTCAACCTTGAAAGTGCATTTCGGTCCTCTGACAACTTTTCCCGAGGCAAGGAGTGTTTAAGTTATTGTGAAAGACAGGTCATGCTCCAAAATAAGTGTGGCAATACGTATTTTTTTGGTTGCATACAAGGGCTGGCATAGACAAGGCAGCAGCTGTTGTCCTGGTACTGTTAATGTATGTTTGAGAGCAAGAATAGCTGTCCTGTGCATTTGATCAACTTCATGGCATAGCACTTCCATTTCCACACGCAGCTCAATACACAGTGCAGTAACAAGCACCAGGTTTTTTTAATTCATGGCACCAACTTCCAAGGAACTGCCCTTCACCCTCCATCCATATCCATCTCAAATTTTTTTTTTAATACCCTATGTTACGGAACTTGTTTCTTCTGTAACCTTAAACTATGTCTATTCCATCTTGAGCTGAATCATAGAAATTGCACTTCCAGTATACATGGCAAATCACGGGAGGCAGCTTGTTGATGAATGGCTAACCAGACTACCCTGCGTACTGAAAACTGTGAGAATACTTTCACTTGATTGGTTAAAATGTACTCAAAATAAAAAATGTTACTCTCTTACATGGTTGTTGCAGCTTTAATAAAATGACAAACAGCAGTGAATATAAAATCTAAAATGCCCATATGTGTGTGAGCTGGTAAATTGAAATTTCCTCAACCCAGCACAAAAAAGTCTGGTTCAAAAACTGGTTAAATCTTTTTACCTAGGAAAAAAAAGTGATATAACAATATTGTCTTGAGAGAAATGCCAGGGCTAAGATTTAATGTATCTATGTTATTTGACTGGTCACTGTCCATTTCATATCCTGGTACTGTATGGTGCATTCCTAATTTTACAGAAAAAGTCAGTTATTTATCCCTATACCCATTCATTTTATAATGCGCCAACCCCCACCACCAAACTGTTACCAGCAGTTGAAGTCATAGAGGTAATTCATGTACGTCCTTATATTTACTCAACAGGACAAACTGAAGAAATTAAATTAACTAAAAATAAATGCACATACTATGTACAGTCATCGTTTATTTAAAGGTGCATGTGAATAGTAATGACCGTGAAAGGTATTATATAGAATAAATATAATTTTTTGTTTGAAAGAAGCCGCAAAAATATGATGGGGATTGTCATTGCTATTTTAAACAAATGGTTACTGGATCAACTTATCTGTACATGTGCACAGTATCTTCTCCTTGTTTCTGAAGTAATTGACTCAAAACGTTAAACTAGTATGTCACAGTTAAAAAAAAAAATACCATTCTGCTCCACTAGAGGGCGATACAATTCATCATTTAGATTTCCACAAATCCATCCAGTGTAATGCAAGAGGGTAACGTATCTACAGTTAGCAACATAAAGAGAGAGATTCCGCATTTTTGTCAAAAAAGGAATTAGGCATAGTTGTTCACATATAAATACTTTAAGTGCATAATAATGTAAAATTGAATTTAAATAATTTAAGGAATTATTAGCAACACAAATTAACTGAAATTTCTTTATATGACATACAACAAATATCATCCTACAATTTCAAACCTGGACTAATTCACAGACAAAGGTAAAAAACTTATCAAATTTAATATCAGAAAAGACAGGAAGAAATACAAGAAATAGAGCATATATTTTAAATTAGAACATGAAAGTAAGTAAAGACTTGGAACATTGAAAATGATTGTTAGGTAATTCCAAAATCAAAAGTCTCTGTAAACTACACTAGTAGCAATATGTTTTTTCAAAATGAAAACAGGATATTAAAGAGTTTTCAAAATAAACATTGTCTTTACTTATTATTATCATAGCAGTCTTCAGATCCCTATATAACATTAAGAAAAGCCCTTGCACAGCACTGCCTTTGTAAATTATTTGCCATCTTGGAAGTCTTCACATTTTATTGTTATATAATATTGAATCACAGTGGATTTTATTTGGTCTTTTGACACTAACTAACATAAACAAACTATTTAATGTTAAAGTGAAAACAGATCTCTGCATCCATCCATTATCCAACCAGTGCAAATTTTTCTAAATTAAAAACATAAAACGCAAAATAATTGATCACATAAGTATTTGGTCTCTTTGTGTAAGTATTTAGTAGATGCAACACTGGCAGCCATGACAGCTTTCAAGCTGTGTGCACAAGTCTCTATAAGCTTTGCACACCATCTTGAAACTGCAACTTTTCCCTAATCATTTTTTGCAAAACTACTGAGCTCTTTCAGGTTGCATGGGGATTACAAGTGAACAACCTTTTTCCAAGTCCAGATACAAATTCACAACTGGATTGAGAAGTGAATTATCCCGGATATTAATGTTGTTAAAACCCAAGGGGATAAATAGTTTTTATAGTCACTGTATGGCTCTGCTACATAAAAAGAACTTCATTCATATAATATAAATGTTTAGACTACACGGTGGTGCAGTGGTAATAGCTGCTACTCATAACCCCAGTTAAAATGGGTTTCAGGTCTCTGTGATCCTCAACAACAATTAAAATTCTTGAAAGTAATTTATTAAAATCCATTATTTCTGCTGGTTTTAGAAACCTAACTAAAGCCTATTTAGGCAACCATCTAGGTACCAGAGAATTCAAGAAACCTTGTATGCATTTTGAGGGCCACACTCCAGAGTACTGACCTAGAGTATAACCAATTGTGTGCCTACAGTAATAATAATATTATTATTAACAAAAATAATGCATTATATCTATATATAGATATCTCTATCTATCTATCTATCTATCTCTCTATCTATATATCACCCTTCACATGCTCAAAGTCAATGTTTAATTGTGCAACTGCAGACTTTCAGATTAGGAATATGCAGCATTATCAGGTAGTTAGTGTTAACTCCTTGAAAAACAAGGAACAAGACTACTCAATCTAGGAAGAGCAGTTATAGTTTTAGTTTTAAAGTAGTTTTAATGTCTATATCGTTAAGAACAGACAATAATGGCAAAAACTAAAGGACTAATCATCTTTTTCTTCTTCTTTCAGCTGCTCCTGTTAGGGATTGCAACAGCGGATCACCTTCTTTCATATCTTTCTGTCCTCTGCATCTTGTTCTGTTACACCCATCACCTGCATGTCCTCTCTCACCACATCCATAAACCTTTGCTTAGGCCTTCCTCTTTTCCTCTTCCCTCGCAGCTCCATCCTTAGCATCCTTCTCCCAATATACCCAGCATCTCTCCTCTGCACATGTCCAAACCAACGCAATCTCGCCTCTCTGACTTTGTCTCCCAACCGTCCAACTTGAGCTGACCCTCTAATGTACTCATTTCTAATCCTATCCATCCTCGTCACACCCAATGCAAATCTTAGAATCTTCAACTCTGCCACCTCCAGCTGTCTCCTGCTTTCTGGTCAGTGCCACCTTCTCCAACCCATATAACGTAGCTGGTCTCACTACCGTCCTGTAGATCTTCCCTTTCACTCTTCCTGATGCCCATCTGTCACAAATTACTCCTGACACTCTTCTCCACCCATTCTACCCTACCAGCATTCTCTTTTTCACCTCTTTTCCACAATACCCATTACTCTGTACTGTTGATCCCAAGTATTAAAACTCATCCACCTTCGCCAACTCTACTCCCTGCATCCTCATCAATCCACTGACCTCCCTCTCATTTACACACATGTATTCTGTCTTGTTTCTACTGACCTTCATTCCTCTCCTCTCTAGAGCATATCTCCACCTCTCCAGGGTCTCCTCAACCTGCTCCCTACTATTGCTATGAATAACAATGACATCAGCAAACATCATAGTCCACGGGGACTCCTGTCTAATCTCGTCTGTCAACCTGTCCATCACCATTGCAAATAAGAAAGGGCTCAGAGCTGATCCCTGATGTAATCCCACCTCCAACTTGAAGGCATCCGTCACTCCTACCGCAGACCTCACCACTGTCACACTTCCCTCATACATATCCTGTACAACTCTTATGTACTTCTCTGCCATTCCCCAACTTCCTCAAACAACTCCTCTCGAGGCACCCTGTCATATGCTTTCTCCATGTCCACAAAAACGCAAAGCAACTCCTCCTGGCCTTCTCTAAACTTCTCCATCAACATCCTCAGAGCAAACATTGCATCTATGGTGCTCTTCCTTGGCATGAAATCATACTGCTGCTCACTAATCATCAGCTCACTTCTTAACCTAGCTTCCACTACCCTGTCCCATAACTTCATGCTGTGACTCATGAATTTTAATTCCGCTTATTCTTAAATATCGGCACCAGTACACTTCTCCACCCCTCAGGCATCCTCTCACTTTCCAAGATTCCATTAAACAATCTGGTTAAAAAATCCACTGCTATCTCTCCTGAACACCTCCATGTTTCCATAGGTATGTCATCTGGACCAATGGCTTTTCCATTTTTCATCCTCTTCAAAGCTGTCCTTACTTCCTCCTTGCTAATCCGTTGCACTTTCTGATTCACTATCTCCACATCATCCAACCTCTTCTCTCTCTTGTACTCTTTCCATCTGCTCAACACACTTCTCGCTTGTGAGTACGTTTCCATCTTTATCCTTTATCACCCTAACCCGCTGCAAATCTTTCCCAGCTCGGTCCCTCTGTCTAGCCAATCGGTACAGGTCCTTTTCTCCCACCTTAGTGTCCAACCTGTCATACAACTCATCATACGCCTTTTCTTTAGCCTTCGCCACCTCTCTCTTCACCTTGCACCTTATCTCCTTGTACTCTTGTCTACTTTATCTCTCCGACTATACCACTTCTTTGCCATCCTGTTCCTCTGCATACTCTTCTGTGTTTCTTCATTCCACCACCAGGTTTCCTTTCCCTCCTTCCTCTCTCCAGATGTCACGCCACGCACCCTTCTTGCTGTCACCCTTACTACATCTGCTGTGGTTTCCCAGCTGTCTGGTAACTCTTCACTGCCACCCAGTGCTTGTCTCACCTCTTCCCTAAACTCAACCCTGCAGTCTTCCTTTTTCAACCTCCACCATTTGATCCTTAGCTCTGCCCTCACTCTCTTCCTCTTCTTGATCTCCAACATCATTCTACAGACCACCATCCTATGCTGCTTAACTACACTATCCCCTGCCACCACTTAGCAGTCTTCAATCTCCTTCAGATCAACTCTTTTGCACAGGATGTAATCTACCTGTGTGCATCTTCCTCCACTCTTGTTCGTAACCCTATGTTCCTTCCTTTTCTTAAAATACGTATTCACCACAGCCATGTCTATCCTTTTGGCAAAATCCACTATCCTCTGACCTTCTTCATTCCTCTCCTTGACACCATACCTACCCATCACCTTCTTGTCTCCACTGTTCCCTTCACCAACATGCCCACTGAAATCCGCTCCAATCACCACTTTCTGTCCCTTGTGTACACTGTTCATCACTTCAACTCATTCCAAAAACCTTTTCTCTCACCCACTGCACACCCAACTTGCAGTGCATATGCACTAAAAACATTCATCATCACACCTACAATTCCCAGCTTCATAATCATTACTCTGCCCTACACTATTTTCACCTCCAAAACACTCTTCACATACTATTCCTTCAGAATAACTTCTACCCCATTTCTCCTCCCATCCACACCATGATAGAACAATTTGAATCCACCTCCAATCCACCTGGCCTTACTCCCCTTACATTTAGTCTCTTGCACACACAATATATCAACCTTCCTTCTCTCCATCATAACTGCTAACTCTCTCTCCCCTTACCAGTCATACTGCCAACATTCAAAGTTCCTAACCTCAGTTCCACTCTCTTTACTTTCCTCCTCTCCTCCTGCTTACAGACACGTCTCCCTTCTCTTCTTCTTCGGCCAAGAGTAGCCCAATTTCCACCAGCACCCTGTTGGCTAACAGTACTGGTGGCGGTCATTGTTAACCTGGGGCTCGACCAATCCGGTATGGAAATTTGTATTGTTGTCTGCATATTGATTTGGCAAAATTTTACACAGGAAACCCTTCCTGACATAACCCTCCCCATTTATCCGGGCTTGGGACCAACACGAAGAAACACACTGTTTTGATACATTACACATTCTCATTAGAATAATGAATACAAAGAAGAGACAATCTTTTTTTCCCCATTAACACAAAAGTGTATAATGACAGTATATGCAGTATAAAGTAACTTTTAATAATAAACACTTAAGAAAGTTACATTGACTTAAAGCTCTGAAGTACTTAAAAATGCATACTTGATTACTGACAATGCTACTAATTTACTTTAGAAATCCTAAAACTTTTAAAAAGGACAAGATTTATAACTCTGTTGTAGAAGAGCCAAATGTGATTACATGTTGACCAGTTTCACTTCATGAATCAGGCTTTTTATAACTTCAAATACACAGGGAACAAAAATATCTTTAATTTAATGTTTACTTAATGTTATTTATTTAAACAAAGTTATTCAACAACAGCTGGAAAGTTATTCAACAACAGCTAGAACTGTAAAGGACGATTCATAACTCACGCTCAGAATGCATACACATACAAATATGACTGCCACGTTTTCCCATCGTTCATTTGACAAGTCCTTCGAGCGTGTCCTCAGAAATTAACGTAATGTGTGCACAAAATGCAGTATCAGAGAAGAGAGGAAAAAAAAAAAAAAAGAGCAGTGTGTTCAACGTTAAGTATGACATCAGAGTCTTTGTTTACTATCCACATGTGATAGCAAGCCACTTTGGAGACCCTACAGGATCAAAATGTGTGCTTCGAAGCTTGATGAACGGTTCGATGTGGTGAAGCAAATCATCAAACTTAAATGCTGACATTAGTGCTGGGTGGTATACTGGTTCATACCGAAAACCGTTTTTTATTTTTGTTAGGATATGGATTTTTCTTATATCGCAACACCGGTTTAAATTGCCTAAAGGACGTTAGGAATGTGGTGCAGCAGGAAAATGTTCAAGTGGGGACCTTTTTCAATGCTACACCCCTAATCACAGAGGTGTTGCGTGGGGGCTCTTTTTCACTGCTACACTGCTAAATAGGTACTGGTAGTGTAGGTATTGGTGGTGAAAATGGACAAAGAACATTCCGAAACTGAAGCCGACAATAAAGTTGAACATGATGACACAGCAGAGCTTTTGCGGAAAAAAAGGAGTTGCGTCCGTTGCCTGGAGATACTTTGGTTTTAAAGGGTCGGATGTGGACCATTATATTCAAATGTGTGAATACTGTTTCTAAACTACTGGATAATACTGCAAGCCAAGTTGTACTTGTTTTATTTGTTTTCAATACAGTGTAATGTACCTGGGTACTGTTTAATAGTGTGATGACATGTTGACTTTATTCTCGACATTTCCACTTTAATCTCGATGCTTATGACGAGAATAAAGTCGACATTTCCACTTTATTCTCGCCGTTTATGTCAAAATTAAAGTCAACATCTTGATTTTATTCTCGTAATTTGTCATTAAAGTAGAACATTGTAAACTAAACTTCATCGTACTAGAGTTTCTCAAACCCCGTCATAAGTTATATAGCACATTAAATGCTTTGTGTTAAGTGTTCCCCGAGCCATGTTAAATCGGTACGTTCTTCTTAAACTGACTTACTCTTGTACTGAGGAGGCGCAGGCAGCGATCTCCACACAGAATCCATTCACTTAATGATATTCCTGCTCTCTGAACATTTAGAATGCTAAGATAAATACTCGATATAATTTTCATGATGAAATGCATTAAAGCATGTATTAATAATGTGGGGGCACGGCGGCGTTGAGGTTACACTGCTGCCTTGCAGCAAGGGTGTCTCGGGTGTACCCTGCCTTGAATTTGCATGTTTTTCTGGTGGGTTTACGCGGTGTGCTTCAGTTTCAGTCATGTAGGATGTGGGGTTTTGTTATGCTATATTGACCCTGCTAGTGTATGTTTTGCTCGTATTCACCCTGCGATATGCTGGTGACTCGTTCAGGATTTGCTCCTGCCTCGCACACAATGCTTGCTGGGATGGGCGCAACCCTGAATGGATGGCATAATAAAACATGTATAACGAAGATATTTTTAAAGTTCTGAACACTCTGTGGGCTAAGTTTATATATATAACTAGCTTTAATTTCACAAAGACGTTTATCATGTGGTGACTGGTTATGTGGAGAAAGAAAAAGGAAGGATAGGAACTGGGGTTTTGGTACGTTAGACAGACAGCACACGTGCAATAAAAAAGCCCACTCAGAAGAACATCCATTGAATTCTGTGTTCTTGTCTCCGATCACCAAATCACAAACCCAACATTTACACAATATTTAAGTTAAACCTTTGTGATACTCCTTCATACATCCAGTTTTTTGGAACCTCGTCACACCTGCCATAATGTTCTCTACACTGAACATACACCTGGGGATCCCTTACTGCGAGGGAGCAGCACTACCGCCTCACTACCGTGCATGTTTAATACCTGCTTTAATGCATTTCATCATGAAAATTATATCAAGTATTTATCTTAGCATTCTAAATTAGAGCATAGAGCAGAAATATCATGAAGTGAATGGATTCTGTACGGTGATCGCTCTCTTAGTGCAGAGGAATTCAGTTTAAGAAGCATAGTGATTAACAACTGGGTCGGGGAACACTTAACACAAAGCATTTAATGTGCTGCATAAACTTATGATGGGGTTTGAGAAAATCTAGTAAATTAAACATTGATTTTAGGATGAAGTTTAGTTTACGACATTCTACTTTAATCTATACTAATAAAAGGCAAAACCCTCACTCACTCACTCACTCACTGACTCACTCACTAATTCTCCAACTTCCCGTGTGGGTGGAAGGCTGAAATTTGGCAGGTTCATTCCTTACAGCTTCCTTACAAAAGTTGGGCAGGTTTTATATCGAAATTCTACGCGTAATGGTCATAACTGGAAGCAGTTTTTCTCCATTTACTGTAATGGAGATGAGCTTCAA
Organism: Polypterus senegalus; assembly: GCF_016835505.1. NCBI lineage: Eukaryota > Metazoa > Chordata > Cladistia > Polypteriformes > Polypteridae > Polypterus > Polypterus senegalus. The sequence continues at coordinate 50,479,122 of NC_053170.1, read as the reverse complement.
CGCCGTGGGGGCGGAGTTTCGTGTGACATCATCACGCCTCCCACGTAATCACGCAGTACATAGAAAACCAGGAAGATCTCAAAAAAGCGCTGCAGAAAACATGCATTATATAATTGAGAAGGCAGCGAAACAATAAGAAGCGAAGCGAGTGACATATACAACCATATTCATGAGTTCTGCTACTTCGGAAACAAAGCACGATGTAAACCTACACTTTAAATTAAGTTCATAGACAGGCTGCCGCTGGCGTTTGTAATTTAGTGCCTGCCCATATAAGGCCGTCCGTCAGCGGCAATCCAATAGCAAACTGCCACGGGTAAATATTCACGGGTGAAGGACTGTGCTTATGGAGAGGAAGATGAGATGGTCAGGGTGGTGTTTGACACAAACTCAGCGAAACTGCGAGAGAAAGTTTTAAGTGCCAGGACTAAGGTAACATTAAATAAAGCTATGGACATAGCACGAGATGGCACCAGCACAGCTGGGAACCTTCGATGCAAGTACACCGAGCGGCTCACGTGAACTGATGCAGTGCACAGATAAAAAGCAACAGTTCCAAAGAGCGCTGAACAAAAACCGAATTACACAATTTAAAAGGCATATTCTGATAAGCATATTCATAAATGCAGCTACTGTGGAAACAAAGCACACGGTGGAAAAAGTCCATGTCCCGCTAAAGGAAGACAGTGTAAAAAAAACCCGTGCATGCAGTGTGTCAGGTCTCAGATAAAGAAGAAGACGAGCTGTTTATTGATGCAGTAAGAAACGAATCGATGAATGAAACCTGTCATCTTTACAACGATTGACAAACACGGAATGTAACTTGAACACAACACATCCTACAAATACGAACCTGATTGAAAGAAATAATGATAATCAAATCCTTGATGACAGCAACACTCAGTAACACTCACAAAACAAATACTGTATATTGACAGTCATGTTACGTTATTTTTAAAATGTTCCCTTTTCATTTTCTACCTTTTTTAACACACTACTTCTCAGAGGGTATATATATATATATATATATATATATATATATATATATATATATATATATATATATATATATATATATATATATATATATATATATATATATATATATATATATCCCGCTCTACATACTCGAATAATGGATACTTTATTCGCCATCAATGATTGTTTTGGTAAAGCCATACTCAGTGTATTCATTAGATGAACGGTAAAAAGTAAGAGCGAGGAGGATGACTCATTGAGGCATGCAGGCTGTAGTCTTGGCGTCAACTCTATCTGAATTGCGCGATCACATTTGAAAAAATATATCTTTTCAAGTTCTATTTAGTCCATATGTGTCAAACTCAAGGGGGGCCACATCCGCCCGGCGTAATTATATCCGCCCGAGATCATTTTATATACTGTATTATTGTTATTAAAGCCCGGTATATGAAGCGCTGGTAACACAATAAACTACAGATCCCATAATGCAGCGCTTCAGCTGCCTTGCATCAGGGTAACCTGAATGCAATTCAGAAGATACAGAAAACAGCATAATTAAATAAGAATCTGACACTTCAGCGGACGCTTTTAACCCGTGCACAATCACAAAGTGATTTCAAGTGAAGCTGCTTTTATGGGAGACACAAATGCACCAGTTCACCTTGCCCCACTTTCCCTGTTGCCAAGTAATGTTAAACCAAGTCGTCACTACGTTGTTCCCAAATACGCACTTTGCTGATAAACTGAGCGCACTGCGCACTGAGTTTGCACGGCGCTTTGGTGACTTTGAAGAACAAAAAGTCCGTCTACATGCGGCTCGAACCTTGTGCATGTTTGGTAGCACATATCTGTGTGAGAAGCTCTTCTCAGTGATAAAGACTAACAAAACAGCACACAGGAGTCGCCTCACTGATGAGCACCTGCAATCCATCCTGAGAATCTCCACAACACAGAACCTCACACCAAACAGAAACGAACTTGTGGCCAAAAAGATGCCAGGCGTCCAGCTCTAAAATGACATATGAGCAAAGACAACTGAATGATTTGATTTGTTATTGCACGTAAGAGCGGGAGTCAACCGTTTTAACAAACAGCGTATTGCACTGATACGAAATAGCTGTGTGTGTATATATGTTTATATATGTGTGTGTGTAGATATATATATATATATATATAGATAGAGATATAGATATATATATATAGATATAGATATAGATATATATATAGATATATAGATATATATATATGTTTATGTGTGTGTGTGTAAATATATATATATATATGACAACAACACTCATCACTCACAACAGTGACAAAACAATTACATTGACAATCAGGTTACGTTATTTTCAAAATGTTTCCTTTTCTTTTCATTGCTTCTTTAACACACTACTTCTCCGCTGGGAAGCGCGGGTATTTTGCTAGTTATAAAATAAACTATGACAAAGTGGAAATGTTGACTTTAATCTCGACATAGTTTTTTTCTTCCCTGTGTCCGTATTTTTTTTGTTCCTTCACCGTGGCCCTAATACGATTCCGTAGGGCTATACCACAAATAGCATTATAAATGCAAGTTGCAGTTTTATTATTTATGTATATAGCAAGGTCCATATTAATGCAGTTTGTCTAAATGATGGTTCAGTTGGTAAAGATGTCATCACCATGTTGCACTTGTTTTATTTTAATTTGGTGAATACTGTGTAATGCACCTGGGCTTGAAGTCTTGAAGTAATAGTGCAACTATCAGTAATAATACTATTATTTATTTTACTGTTATTTATTAGTTTAAATATTATGCAGTTTAATGATGGTAAAGTTGTTTAAAAAGTCACTTTAACGTGTCAGTGGACAGAGATTGTTAATATTAACAGAAAGTGTAGTTGGTTTACAAAAAATATTTTTTATTTATTCCTTTTCTAAATCATGGACAGTGCAATACAACTTCTGACAAGCACCTCTGGATATTTTACTAAGTCTAAATGCCTCTTTGGGTGGTTGAAAATATGCTGTCAAAATTATAGTTTAGGTTTTTGCAAAATTTGTTCAACAAAAAGGTTCTATATTTTGACTGCATCTGTCATGCAATGTGATTCCTTCTCTTCATTAGTGCCACCCACTTGAAAACTATCACTTTATGGGGCCATGCAAACCTGTATTAATACTTGTGTGCACATTAAAATGTTTTTTTTGTACAATGTACATGACAGTGGAATAGGCTATTCTTAGCCAGTCTACTGCAGGAATTGCAGTGGAAAATGTGGTTAACATCCACTCATGCATAGGAAAAAAAATACCGTTGAATACTGTGTAACCAGGATAATTTAGAAAAATACTGTGATATAGAATTTTAATCATACCGCCCACCCCTACCTGACATACAAATGTATTTGTGGTGCTTTTTTCCCCATCTGTTTCTTGCATAGAGAATGCACTGTGTACACAATTATTAGGCAAGTTGTATTTTTGGGATTCCTTTTAATATGAAACAAATACAGTGCCATCAGTCAATCCAACATGTTAATAAACCTGAATGTTATGCAAAGAAAATGTGAGTGTGAACATTATCAGGGGAATACACGTATGTGCACAATTATTAGGTAACTATTAGTGTGCAGAATTATGATGCAACTAAATCAAAAACTTACATTTTCCTGATCTCCCTTGTTTATTTTCATCTGTTAAAGTGAGAATAATAAACAAACAACACATAATTTCCAAATAAACATTTCTGACATGGGAAAAAAATAAATAAATAAATAAGTGACCAATATAGCCAACCTTCTTTTCAATAACAGCAATAATCCTTCCATGAATCTGTTAATTTCTTTTTTTTAATTTTATTACAATCCATACAAAGCAATCAAGTTTTTACAAAGAGAAAAATTAAGGTAAGAACAGATCAATCCCCACCCCTGAGTCTTATTATAATTATAAAGACTGAGAGGATAGATTAGGTATAGATCAGGCCTGCTCTCTTTATCTCCCCTCTTAACCCCCCACCCTCCCTTTTTGCCTCCCCAAGTGAGGCTAAAACCCACTTCACACAGTCCCAGTCCTCTGACATACCCAGAGACAGAGTACGTCCAAAGCAAAACAAGCTCCAATGCAGCGGCACTTTAGGGTTAAAAGACATAAGAGAAGATAGAGATATCTCAAAAAAAAAAAAAAAAGGAATATATATATATATATATATAGTCTTCAGCAATTTTAGTGCATTAAGATGATACACCCAGATAATAAACCCGGGGGATGGTGTTAAAAATGTGTCCAGAAGAAGCATAACAAGTCTTAATGCAGTAATAGGAATAACAGTAAACCAAGGGTATGATATTGAACAGTCTCGTTTAGGGTAGGGATGAAATAATTAGAAAAGAAAAAGAGAAAAAAAAAAGAATAATTAAGCACAATAAAACATATACAGATAGCACCCTAGTAATACTAAGTAATAATGAGAATATATTAGAATATATGCTGATAAAAACCCGTATTTTAAAACGAATAGATCAGACAAAAGATTATTAATCTTTGCTTTATCATTAACCGCCATGACTCACTATTATGTATCAGAATAGTCCCGGGATCAGCTTTCTTAATTCCTTTTCTGCTGCTTCCTTGCTAGTGAAGACATAGAATTGACCCTGCCATTCCACTTTCAGTTTTGCCGGATACAGGAGGCAGTATTTGACACTGGCTTGCCGTAGCCGCTGTTTAATATTATAGAAGGCTGTGCGTTTAGTAGCTGTTGCTGGAGAGAAGTCAGGGAAGATAAGAATGTGGTTATTTTCATATACAATATCTTCCTTGTTTCTGAGGAGTGCCATCACCTCTAGCTTAAATGATAATCGTTCAAAACGAACTATAAAAGATCTTGGTCGGGGGTCTGACGGTGTTTGATCCGCGTAAGCGGTAAGCCGCTGCTATCTAAGATTCTGCTTTAAAGTCGTCCCCGATTATTTTAGAAAAAAGTTCAGCTGCGAAAATCACAGGGTTTGAACTTTCTCAATTCTCCGGCAGACCTTCAATTCTGACATTATACCTTCTACTCCCATCTTCTAAAGCAGCCAATCTGTCTCCAAGTTTTTCTCCGAGTTTTTTGCATTCGGAACTGACATTTACTGCTCTTTCCTCGGCACTGGCAGCTAAATGTTCGGCCATTTCAATCCGATTCGTGAATGTCTCCTTGAAATGCTCCAATTGATCAGTAAGCGTGCTCACTTTAACCGAGATTTCCTGAATGCGCTCTTCAATTTTATCCAGCACCTGTCGAAGCTCAAGTTGCACCTCTTGACGCAGCCTTTCATTTGCCTGTTGGAATTCCTGTCGCAGCCATTCATTGGCCTGTTTCATCTCCTGTTTCAGTCTCTCATGTGCCTTTGCCCTTGCTTTCTCATTAGCCTTCTCGCTTTCTTTATATCTTGCGTGAGCTCAGCGAGCAACACCTTCAGTTCAGATAGTTCAATTGTGCTTTCTTGTACCGTAGATGAAGCAGCAGACTTTGCTGTAGCCAGTGTCCCAGCTGCTCCAGGCTCGCGTAACTGCGTGACTGAAGCCGCGAACTTCAAGGCCCTTTCCAGTTTCATGTGATCTTCTCCACAATCGGCGAGCTATCCAGATCTGCACTCACGATCGCACCTTCGCTCCCCTTTTCGCTCTAAGCCGGCGACGATATAGCGGACTGTGGTCCTGAGGAGTCTGTGCTTTCGCCCATCTGATCCAGGTCCGTCTCTTGAAAGGCCGTATCTAGAACCGGGGCTTGCTGATTGCAGCTTGGGTGTAGCTTTAGTTTTCGATTCTTTCGAACCCCCCTTCTTGTTGGCCATGTTTATATGTGCTTACGTATACTGTAGCAGTCCCTCTCGGGTTGAATAAATGCAGGATATCTTTAGGATAATAAGCAAATAATATGAAAAATAACACCACTGCTAGCGGAGCTCCACTTCAGATGTCCATCTCTCGCATCGGACAAGACCAACTCCGGAATCTGTTAGTTTCTTGATCTGTTGCCGATCAACTTTTTGTGCAGCAGCAACCACAGCCTCCCAGAATGCTGTTCACAGAGGTGTACTGTTTTACTTCCCTGTAAATCTCCTGTTTAAAAAGGGCCAACAAGTTCTCAATAGGGTTTAGGTCAGGTGAGGAAGAGGGCCATGTCATTATTCTGTCATCTTTAAGGCCTTTACTGGCTAGCCACGCAGTGGAATACTTTGATGCATGTGATGGAGCATTGTCCTGTATAAAAATCATGGTCCTCCTGAAAGATGCTAACTTTTTCCTGTACCACTGCTTGAAGAAAAGGTTTCCTACAAAATGGGAATGGGTTTGGGAGTTGAATTTGAGTCCATCTTCAACCTGAAAAGGTTCAACTAGCTCATCTTTAATAATACCTGCCCATACCAGTACCCCACCTCCACCTTTCCGGTCGTCTGAGTCGAAGTGGAGCTCTGTGCTGTTACTGATCCACCCACGGGTTCATCCATCTGGTCCATCAAGTGTCACTCTCATCTCATCAGTCCATAAAACCTTTGAAAAATCTGTCTTCAGATACTCCTTGGCCCAGTCTTGATGTTTCAGTTTATGTGTCTTGTTCAGTGGTGGTTGGGTTTCACCTTTCCTTACCTTGGCCATGTCTCTGAGCACTGAACACTTTGTACTTCTAGGCACTACAGATAGGTTGCAGTTCTGGAACATGACAGCACTAGAGGATAATGGATTTCTGTTTTCTTCACGTTTGATTCTTCTCCAACCTGTGGCAGTTAATTTGCATCTTTTTTTCTCAACATGTTTCTTACGACCCTGTTGACTATTTGCAACAAAATGCTTGATGGTTCTATGATCACACCCCAATATCTTAGCAATGTGGAGAGTGCTGCATCCCTCTGAAAGACTTTTTACAGAGTCAATTAAATCTCTTTTTTGGCCCATTTTGTTTAGGGAAAAGAAGCTGCTAAATAATTATGCACACCTTGATATTGGGTGTTGGTCTCCTTAGGCCACACCCTCCCTCATTACAGAAATACATATCACCTCCATCCATCACGCTATATGCTAACTACAGGGTCATGGGGGTCTGCCGGAGCCAATCCCAGCCAACACAGGGCGCAAGGCAGGAAACAAACCCTGGGCAGGGTGCCAGCCCACCGCAGGGCTACATATCACCTGATATGCTTAAATCAAATAAGCATTCAAGGTTTATTCAGCTTGGAGATGGAATTTATGCATGAAAATTATGATATGGTCAAAATACTCACTTGCCTAATAATTGTGCACACAGTGTATAAGTGTTGCATATTCCCAACTGTAATGATCCGATACATACTATCACCTGTGCCATATTTTTGCACCTTCACAACAGCATCAGAATGTGTGGAAGCATATTTGAGCCACGGGGATTTGGTGATGCTAAAATGCACCAGTGTATGTGTGTGCTTGTATTCACCTTGCGAGGAGCAGATACCCACGTCCAGAGATTATTTCTGTCTCACGCCAGACACTTGCTGGTATCAGTGCATCCCTGGATTGATGGATGTAATCATTAAACATCCATTCTTTTCAGAGATATTGTGGCAAGGTGTTCTGAATTTATTTGATGTTTCGGGCAATTCACAACACAGTGAAACCGAATGTTGTTTTCTCAACATGATAATATCTCGCACTGCCACCTTGTGCAATGCCCCAGATTTACATAAAGGATGCTATGAAGTATAAACATGACACAGGTGGAGTAGCAGTAGCGTCCACAGTTGTTATGCATCATACCACGTGAAGTATGAAACTGTTCTATGAAAAAGTAAACATCCCCTTACCCTTAACTTTTTTCTGCAAAGATAGCAACCAAATGTTTCCTATAATTTGGAATCAGACTTCCACATCATTGCTGAGGAACGTCAGACAACTCTTCCTTACACTTTAACTTTGAAACAGTGGTTTGTTAATTACTTGTTTCAAATCCTGTCACTGCATCTCATTTTGTTTTAAGACTGAACATTGACTAAGCCAGTAAGAACAATTTTAACTTCTTCTCAGCCATTCCAATATAGGCATGCTTTTGTTTTTTGTATTACAGTTTTTGCTGCAAGACTCAAGCACAATTCAGCTTCACCTCATGGGTGGATAATCATCAATCCTCCTTAAGTGAATTAATAGTTTCTTCAATTGTGACAAGATGTTTAGGTTCTGAGGAAGAAAAGTGTCAACACGCCATGACACTACCACCAACATGTTTGACTGCACATTTAATGGTCTTACTATGAAACTAAATTTCTTTACACTAGCTAGAACTCTACCCATGTCATTCAAAAAGATTAAACTTTTTCTCAGGTCTATACAACATTTTCTCAAAATGCTTGAGAATTATCCAGGCATTAACTAGCAAATAACAGATGAGTGTTTATTTTCGTCTTGGTTAGTAGTGGCGTCCCATTGCTACTCTGAAGTGAAGCCATTTTTTGCTAATCCTTTTCCGATTATGGATTCAACAGCACTGATCTTGATTACATTAAGGGAAACCTGTGGTTTTTTTATTTTAGGATTCTTTGTCATATCCTAGATAATTATATACTATACCACTGGAGGCATTTTTTTGCAGGGCGATATTTCTGGCAAGATTCACAGCTTTTTCAAGTGTTTCACATTTAGCGATTATGACTGTCACTGTGGCTTGGTGGAGTCCAGGAGCTACACATATTGATAGAAAAGCAATACTAAAGTCAAACAAAATATCTGAAGAGATCAGAAAAAATGTGTTGCTAAATATTTGTGCTGGCAACTTGACGTTGGGAGTGAAGATCAAAATAAATGGTGTTTATATTGAGCAGGGCCAGCTGTACTCAAGCCTAGTTGTGCTCAATCTGCCAATAGTAATTATCCTGTTAACTGGGTTGTTTTAACTACGGGGCGATTCATTTTTCACACAGCGCCAGGTGTTGTCAGACAACATTGTTCATTCAATAAAAAAGTGTTTTGTCAACTTAAATAAGAATAGTGAAATATGTGTAACAGACACATTTTCTGACATACTGAATGCTCTTATAACACTTTGTTATTCAGTTCGAATTCATACCATCTTACGAAAGACTTGCATAACCTAGTAAATTCATCACCAGGTAAGAATGAGAGAATCAAGTGGCAAGTGGTCAATATTTTGCCTATTTTATGCTGAAAATGTTAATTAAGCACATGTAATTTACCAAAATTTCTTCTTTTGTCAAAGTAACAGTGAGGCAAGAAAACAGCTATTTTAGATCACAAATTATTTGTCATCTGTATTACATCCAAAGTATAGCTGTAAGGAGTCACTACTAAAAATAAGAAAGAAATAAAAAACACTCTGGGTCTAAACTGAAGTATGCATTTTTTTTAAATACTGCTACATCACCAGATTGGATATGTATATCTTGCTATTAGCCATAAGTTGTAAGTGTATGGACTTTGGAAAAGGGTCAGCTGGAAGCTCAGACAATTTTTTTTTTTAAATCTCGTTCTGGCTATGTGCATGTACCATTTTAGTTATACTGGTATTTTGTGCTCAGTGTCTACAAACACATATTTCGTTTAAGTATTATTTGTGATTTTCTACTACAGAGGGTTTCTAACCTGCACCACTGCCTCCATCACGTTACTGCTGCTTACACTAAATATCTACTTACATTAGTTGATGTGAAAAGAGAAGTGGTGAAAGGAGAAATTTCATTTCATTGGAAAAGGTACGGCCAAAATATTCAAAAAATATTTTTAGCTTACTTTTGTTGTTATAAAAATATTTCTGAAATGTTCAAGACATTTTGTGAAAATAAGAGCTCTGATGCTTCAAAGTCTAGATATCTGCTCAGTTTTAAATCTTTTTTTTTCCTTTTTTTTTTTTATTATTTCTGTGTTTCCGTTCTCTGATCTGTTTATTCAGCACAGGGTACTATGAGGCCTTCTCTTAATTTACACTCTGATAGTTACATATATGTCTATCTATGGTTCTAAATAAATGTTTATTTGATATGCTTTCATCTCCATGTGTGACTACAATGGATCAAAATCGACTTGAGAAAAGACCTACTTTTAGAATCACATCAAGCTGCCTATATTTTTTAAAAGGCACCTTTAATATACTGAACTAATGAAACTATTTTACATTACAGATTCAAAACTGAAACTATATATATTTGGGACAGTAACAAACAGTTTTTACAGATGTGGCAACAAAGACAAAATATCCAATACACTATTAATAGAAAAGTTGAAGCAAAACCTACAAAGCACTTCACAAACACCTCATGAAATTTACTATAGACAGACTTATTTTCTTATTTATTAAAAATACATGCAAACACCTGGCACATTTTTGCAATGCAAAGAGTATATTTAAGCACATGCTAAGATTTACATTTGGTCAATTAAGGGATGTTTGTTTGATTTGTTGAGTAAATCACTGGTGATATACACACACATTTCACAGTATAGATAAATACAGTACATTAATCAAAATGAAAAATAACTAATTTTTCAAATTAAAATTTCAAATGTACCCCAAAAGTCATTTTATATGTCAGCTATGTTCAATATTGCTTCATTTATATGTTGTTAGGAATCATTTCAGTACTAGCTGGTAAAGGGCACGTAAAACCTAAATGATGATGAATTAATGATTACCAGTATCCCAGAATCCTGTGGGATTATACCTGTGAGTGATTATATATGGAGTGGTCTTGACAGAACACATGGTTAAAGAAAGTGCAACAAATAACCTAAACCTTTCATGTTCAAAAGTAAAAAGGGTTATGAAATAGGTAATTACATTCATCAGGTTGAACTGAAAATGTTACAATCAGCAGTATTGTATTCAGTTTTAAGGCTCAACATTACAAGTAATTACTATAGCTTATATTCAGCAGCACACATTTTTAAATAATGAAAACCTAATTTAAAAGTTATTTCTGCACAGCTGCACAGATCTAGTTTCAAACTCTAGATCATTATACTGGAAAATATTTCTGAAGCACTAAAATGTTTTTTTCTTCACAAAAAAAAAAATAATAATACAGAATATCTGTAAACTCAATCTGTTAGGTTACAGAAAATAATAAAAACAGCTATTGGGTTCACTGTCATTTTCAAAATAATGTAACAAATGATACATAACTGATCTTGGTTATGGTTGGGTACTGATGCCTTTAAGCTTTAAGAAAGTGGGTTTGAACTGCAATTGTATCCATACACATTTTCTCCATTTCGACTTCAGCTTTTTGTCCAAGTATGCAAACTCCCTTCCCAACTGCAAAATATATGCAACTTAGGTTGATTGGCAACTTAAATCTGGCCTAGTAGGAGTTTTCTGAGAGTTAATTTGCAAGTATGTTCAGAAATTAGACTGGTGTTCAGGGTTAATTTCTGCTAATTTTTGCTAATTCGTGAATGATCTGTTTCCCCACCCCAAAGATGCTGAAATAAGTAAAGCAGAAACAGATTCTAGATAGATGGAAGATTAACACAAATCAATGCATGGAGATTTGACCTTTAACATATATTCAACATGTGATTAATGAAACTGACAAGATGACAAGTACATCAGATTGTTACTTGTAATGCCAAATTAATTATTTGATTAGTTATCATTTAATTAAAGACTGGAGATGAACATCACAAAAATAATGGAAAACAGACATTGAAGTCGCTTCTATACTGTAAAGAGTTAAAATAATGAGCTGCCAAAAAAATTTTAAAAAAGAAGAAGAAACTTACCGCACCAGAATGTCAGGCTTGCTGAGCTGGTTATTAGGTATACAATTTTCCATTAAATCCTTATGAGTACTGGGACTCTTGCTAGGGCATTTTTGTTTTTTATCAATTTTGCTGGACGAAGAGGAGGGAATGCTCCCATTGGAAGTGCTGTGACAGCGTGGTGAAGAGTTGCCTACACCACTGGCATTCTTGTAGTTTTTTGATGAGGCTGTGCAATTTTCCTCTTTTAGAAGATTTTCTGTACTTCCTACTAAATCATTGTTTAATCTCTTACTGTTGATATGATTTTCCATATACTCAATTTCTTGTATTTTAGAGTCTACAGACTGTAAAATATTATTATTTATTCCAAGGTTTTGTTTTTTAACCTCTCTGTCCTTTTCTTTTCCCTTTTCTCTATATTCTAGTTCTGGTAATGTTGTTGCCAATTTTTTATTGGCAGGGATTCCCCCATTGTGCTGTGAAACTGCTGTTGAATCCACTTCTAAAATCCCTTTGGCTACTGCAGCTGGAAAAGAACATAAAGAAGATGTCTTAAAATAGATACAAGACAGAAAATTTGATTTAATTATGAATTTCACATTCAGACAAAAATATAAAGTAATGAATAAGCTAGTTAAACAAGCAAGTCTATGATGAAAGCAAGAAACACATAGTAACTATGTAATAACACAGAGAAATTCTATTACTTATTTTAGATGTTGTTTAAAGTTGTTCTATGAAAATTAATTGTGGGTTGGACATTTACATCTCAGACACAAACTCGCATTGCTCATTTACAATTCTGTACTTAAAACAGAAAATGGTAATACAGTATGTAAGTGAATTAACAAAAATTGCCCTTGATACAATCAAAGATCAATAAATTATAAGGCAAAAATAAAATACTAAATACTACGTTTTAGCAGATGGTTGCTTGTGAGAGATCTTGTGTATCAGTATTAACAATGTCAAACAAGTTGCATGGATGACAAAATATTAATCCTAACAAAGAGTCCAGAGAAAAGTTATTGTTTCTAACAGCATGCTCTTGTGAACAATTCAACAAATGTTATCCTTGTGTATTGACTTTGGGTGCTCTTGCAATCAAGGAAAAACTATGCATTTGTGTCGGGGTACAACACCTGCATTAGAGCACCATATAGTAAACCAAAATACTCTCATACACTTCATATAGTCCTAGACCACTTATGACATGCACTTACCATTTTACAGCTATTTTTACCACAGCATTAAAAGAAACAAATTGAGAAAATCATACTGCATTTTACTAAAGAAATACACCTTTACCACGGAAAATCATATGTTTTAGCAATACAATAAATAAAACACATAGGCAATGATTAAACGGAATAGATGCACAACATTTATGCAAAAAAAAAAGAAATTCAAAACGTAGATATTGATTAAACATGAATTCAAAAGAACTTATCAATTACTGAGCAGATCAGTTTGAAGGCTAACAAGTGAACTGCTAAAAAATGTAAAATTCTGCCTTTATTTACTAGTAAGTGTGAATACTATAAGAATATACTAGGAAAGCACCTTGTTTAAAAAGTACAAGTAAATCATGCCAAATAAATACTGCTTATCTGAAATAAAATCCAACCTTCTTCTGCTTCTCGCTCCTGTCTCTGTAGCATTTGCTGCTCTGGAGGTAATGCCTGTTGAAGAAGCTGCATATAAAACTCATTCTCTTTCTGTACCTCCTTTTGTTTTCTTAACCGCATTTTGTAGCTGACATAACTTTTGAAACCAAAACCCAGAGTCACAACAGGATATCCAATGCTTTAGGGGGGAAAAAAAGAAAAATTAATTTTCTGCTTTATTTTGACATTATTATGAGTTATGGTCACATTTTCTGCACTCTCTAAAATAATTAACCTTACACTTAAACATCTATCAAACGTGCTCCCTCAATCTTAAGAAATAAATATTTTAAGGCTCCAATAAATCTTTAGTATTTGAAATCAGATACATTGCAACAGTATGTCTTAGTAAGAAATGTGAATATGATATATTTATGTTTTGCTGAAAAGCATGAACGTCTTGCAAATGTAAAGGCATTTTTTGTTATTCAATTAAAAGTAATTTATTTTAAACAATCGTACAAAAAAAAAAAAAATCACAGTATTAATACTACATTAATACTCGTAACTGATTAATATAATATCTGCATTTATTCAGCTAACAATGTTTTCCAAAATTGTATATACTCCACAAGTACAAATACAGTAATGATTATTTTATAATAAATAAAGCACTAACAATTAAACAGGTCAAAGGACAGGACTGAATTGGAAACCCTTTGGATTTTGGTCACTAGATCACAGCATTAACTAACACAATGAAAAGTGGCAATGTTTACTTTCATATAATGCTGGACAATGAAGTTTTCTTCCTGAAAATTTTGCGCCTGCTGATTACAAAAAATGTTTCCTATAATGTACCTTTTTAGAGCAATCAACTATTTTTGTGACTTCCTCCCATATTATGAGCAAAATAATATATACAGTACAACAATCACAACTGGAACATTTGTGATGATGTAAAGGTAATGGAACTGCTAAAGGGAATTGAGCTCAGACATTCAAAGTAGTGCGGTTTCATTTTGCGAATGGGTCAGTCATGCTAAGCAGTCACATTACATTAAAAAGAACTGGCCACTCAGTAAATGTCTGGCCAGCCAAGCATGGCACCTAAACCACTGTTGACGCAACCAAGATATTTTTGCCTCCTTTTCTTTTTAAAGCTTGGACTGATGAAAAATTTCATGAAAGCAATTACTAAGAAATAATTTTGATATTATTTCAAGGATTTTGGTACATTGATATTTGAGATAGAAGTTTCCAGAAATAAATGATGCCAAAATTAAGAAGGGAGTTTTTGCTGGTTCACAAATCAAACATGTCATCAATGACTAGCAGTTCAAAGATCAGATAGAAGGGCCAGAGGAAATCACATGGATGGAATTTAAGGAAGCTGTTGAGAATTTTCTTGGCAACTAAACAGCAGCAAATAAAGTGGTTTTAGGGCAAGTGGAATCCATTAATGCTGGCCAGCTATTGTTGGACACTGAAGAGAAGCACTGGATGGTGAGTACAAATGAAAATCAGCAGTAAAACATTTTCAGCTCAACTGAACTAATGCAATGTGTCAGCATCATTAACTGGCTAAACATACTAAATTCAATAAAATTGTATGCTCCTCCATATTCCTGTGTAATACAGTCAATCCGAAATCATAATCACCAGAAATTTGCAGAAAGCAAAAAAAAAAAAAAAGTGTCCAGTGTAACACAATTAAATATATACTTAAAACATTTTCTAATTCACTGCATAATGCAATTATCTATCACTGTGAGTTCTTTAACCTTCCAAAACAGAAATGTATGTAGTTTCCTTTACATAATACTAACAGACTTCTTTCTCAAGACATAGAATATCTTGCTTGAAAGATTAAAAAACAGTTAAACAGTTGATGCTATTTTCTGGATTTAAAATGGCACGCTTATATTGAGAAAAAAGCAAAACTTACTAACATGCAGTCCTTAAAGGGAACCTAGTGTAGTATACAGCACATAACTCACCAGTGTGCAGCAAAAGGACGACACAAGTCGACATGAAAATTTTTCAGATCTTTAAATCTGATTGCAGCTTCTATATAAACAAACAATATCCACAGAGATACTGTAGGTAAACAAACTCCCCGCTCTGTGAATGCAAAAGAAAGCAAACAAGGTTTTTCAAGAGGGAAACAGTTAGTTTTACTGAGCATTGTAAATTTTGAAAATTTCTTTTTATACATTATGGAATATGTTGAATATTGAATAAGTTTGTAAAATCCCATTAGAGCATTGGGATATAACAAAAACATACTAAAGAATGTCAATAAATACTTCTTTCAAGAATAAGTCTGGTACTGCCCTGACTGTATATTCTTGCAAATCCTCTGAATTATAATAAGCTGGTAAAGATAATGCAGAAGGAAGAAAAAATACACTCACACAAAAGTATGTGCAGTATAAGGAAATATTAAAAAAAAATAAAAAAATAACCTAATGTGGATTGGAGTTGGCAAAGCATCTATTTTATTGAACTTTCAAAATCCTGACATTCAATATTACTTTTCTTCACATTGCAGAATGGAACAGGTTTCAGAACCAATATATGAGACTGAGACATTTTGCGATATACTAAAGCATCTCTCATAAACTACATTTTTCCACTAGAATGCCAATCAATCTCACCTGAAACAGACTATTTTTGCACTCAAAAACAGTAGAATTAGCCTCCCGAATTCCACTTCAAGAGAACCTTAATCCTCAGTGTTAATGCAGATAGTTCAGTAGTCAAGTCCTAATTTATTTATGATGGTAGGCCAATTCCACACTCTCATTAATTAGTGCTGGAACTTGTCACTCAAGAATTGTTTACTTATAGCTTATCTTTGACATCCAAGAATGTATTAGCATGGTAGCAAGGACTTAGAAATTCTAAAATAATTTTTCAAAATTAAATATTTTTCACACTTGTATTACTAATGTACCTAGGATACAAGTTTTGGAAATGGCAATAAACTGAGAAAATTCTCTGTAACCTCTTTACTTCAACATAAGAAGAAAGGCACTGAAAAGAAATTAAAAGGTACTTGAACTAGGTTCTATCTATGTCCAGTACCAGGTAGGCTGTACATGTTGGAATTTCATCACTTTAAAAAAAAAATTATTTATTCATTATCCAAAATATCTTATTATAGTTCAGGGGTACAGGAAGAGTCCTGTGGTAACTGAACATGTACATCACCTTTATGTGCAAAGAAAACCAGAGGACATGTGAAGGCCACAAAAAGACAGGGTCTTGAACAAAATTTGAACCCCGGACCTAGGGGTTATGGTCATCATAATCACCAAGCTATGATTTTAAAAACTCATTTACCAAAATTATATAAATGTAGGATAAGTTAAACAATAATAATGTAAAACATTGGTTATAACTGTAAATACAACATATCATTGCACACTGGCACAATTCCAAAGTGATTCAAAGCAGGGTAAACTGTACAAAAGCCCAAATAATGTGATTAACACTTGGCCTTGCAACCTGAGTGCTGTTTAGACTTTACTTCCAGAAATAAAAATGCCATAGAGGTTAACATTGGGGTATATCCGTGAAGGGACTTGCAAATGGTTCGTGAGGAAAAGCAGGAAGACATCATAGTGTCCTTTATGCTAGAAGAAAAATATGCTTCTTTATGGATTTAATTAAAAAAATTAATAAAATGAACCTTGTGGCTTTTAATGCTGGTAGCATCTCACAAAATGGTTTTTGATGCATTAAGAAGCGTTGGCACCAGTATACAGGTAAACTGCCAGGCTGTTTAATTTTCATAGTAAAATGTTTTAAGGTAAGGAAATTATGCTGATATAGTAGTATTCTACAATGTTTCAGAACATAAAATTTCACAAAAATACAATAACTTACATTTACATTCCTATTGCTTCTTTAGCACAAAGCCTTACGATATCTATTCTGCTTAACATTTTTAATTATGAGATATGGGTAAGCTGATTTTTAAAATGCTTAGCACCTGAAACCTAATACTAAAGTATTACCCTTTCATGCAATTTTAAACCCTGAATGAACTATTTCACCAAAAATAAAAATTACAAAACCAAAAACATTTACATCTATATTAAGTCAGAAAAGGCAGGTTTAATCATTCGGAAAGAACTTATTTCAAACACATATTTTGCTAGTTCTTTTAACGAATTGGCAGGTGAAAGCTGTGTTATCACATACAATATTTTGTTTGCACTGTATATTTTCTTTCTGGTCTGTGGCCGTACTTGTTGACCGTAATACTGATTTTTCTGTTTTTGATAAAACTGACTGTATGGCAAAAGGACAGATATCAAAGTTCAAGCAAACTGTCAACAAACTCAATGTAGGTGAAATAAGTTTATTCTTTTCAAAATATGCTGCGCTTTACATAATCTGCATAGTATACTAAAGCAATTCTGATGATATGTTTTAATGACATTAAGAGGACCACCTTTGGCATGGGACAATTTCATTAACATCTCCAGATTTCAAATAATTGCAAAAAAAATCTTCAAAATTACAATCGTGTTTCCTCTATACAAATGTAATTAAGACATACACAATATGAGCAGACTACTGGTATTTCTCATGGAAAATGTTGGAACTATCAAGAGAATCAAACTTTAATCCTAAATTAGAGTTGTAAAAATACGGAGTATACTATGTGTGTAATATATTGTGACATCAGACTAGCAGGAAAAGAAATGTCAAACTCTATAAGGGGAAGGATAATAGTACTGCAATATCAATCCAAGTGCTCAGTTACAATATTAACTCTGTGACTGAAACTATGAAGACTTAAAGATGGTTCAGGATAATAAAAGGCAAAGTAATGTTCTTACCTGTGTGCCAGACATACTGTACCCAGACATATGTACTAGCAGCAAAGAATAACCACTGGACTGGTATAAACAGTAGACAAATTATGTCTGATGTGAATGCTACACAAACAAAAAACACTGAAAATGCCTGGAAAAAAAAAAGAAAAACAATAAATTGGTGTTTCATTGTGTCATTTTCAAATTCAATTCATTGCTAAGTGAATTGCTACCATCTCTCCCCATATACTATGAAGTTGGCATACCCTACTCAATTTGAAAAAATTTCAAGATGTAGTTGTTTACGTGGTTAAAACAAACTTCACACATTAATCTGTCTTTGACTTCATCTGGTATGTAATGAGCTCTTGTCTGCTAGTAAGTTTTACACTACTGTTAACTCTAACGTAAATAGAAATTAAATGGTCAACATTTATTACAAATTATATTTTAAAAATCAATTAATTCCTTCCTGTACAGTAAAGGAGGATGAATTCCCATGAAAGCTCCATAAACAGATACCATGCCATTAACAAATAAAATGGAATTCAAAAGACAGAGCTAAAATCAAACTACACTTACTTTTTTTAAACAGAGATACATCTTGATTTGCTTTTTAATGAAGTAAGCACGGAGACAATAATGTAATTTATTAATGTATTAATTATGTTATGCAAACAATAATAGGTAGGAGTTCAAACAATTACTTAACATAAACAGTAAAAAGTTTCATTCTTGTATTAGAAAATTTCACACAATATGTTCATACTAATTTAATTGAATTACTGTGGTAATTCAAAATAAGTCCTGCATCTTCTGGTCATGTAACAATGTTAATTTTTTTTACATCATCTGTTCACAATGCATGATGAAAGAAACTACCCAGGGAAAATTCGAAGTAGCATTCACACAATTCAAGTATTAATATACAGCAAAAGATCATTAAACACATGATTAGTAGGAACCAACTTTGAAGAGCCTAAACAAGGAAAGATAAACTGATCATAAGTACTGTGAGATTGACATTATGAGTTGAAGTACATCACCTAACCATTTCTGATTTTAAAATTTTTTCATACACTGATCCACTTCTTAAAAGGAGAAATATCTGTCAAAGATCTAACTACTGTATCTCTTATTTTAAAACAAGTATGTCACTGAAACTCCCAATTACGACAGGAAAATATGCCTCTGAATAGAAGAGGTTTCCACCCATAGATTGCAAAAATCAATTTAATAGGCTGTAGTTTAAAAATATTTTCTTTATTCATTAAAATGTATACAGGCGTGCCCAGAATTGTACCTGTAAATTTATGGGTTAAGTAAATATTTGGACAAAACTAGATCAAGAATTCAATGAAGTCAACACTCCAGGTCAAAACGTATACAAAACAAACATATTGCCGGTAAAGCAAGTTAATTGTTATTTATAATTAAAAATTTGTGATCCTCACTTTTGATATAACTAGGTCCACCCAGTATTAATGTCAACAGCCTCCAAAGCTACTCTGTCCTGTGCAAAGACTCTAGTAAGCAAAACCCAGTCCACTAGGATTCAGCATTCACTACTGACAGTCATCCTTACTTACAACATACTGTCATTCACGTACGTGTACCAATCAAATGACACCCAGGTAATGAAAAGTGAAGGCCTGGATTGATCAGTCAGAGACTTAGATTGAATTTTCAAATGAGGGCTCCTCTTTATCATAGCCAATAAAAAACTACTAAGTCCACATAACACAAACAGATGACAGCATGGACTTTATCATAAGTAATGTGACCAAAAACAAGAATGCTAAGCACTCTAGTGGTAGTTATTTAACTTCTGCACAGCTTTTTGGGTCCTACTATCCTTAACTGGGATGAGAAGTCCTTGTAAGAATACTATCAAAAAGAAACTTGCCAGGTTGACCTTGCATATGTAAATGAACAAATCCTACTCAATTCCTAGAATGATTGTACTTTACAATTTTGAACACAAAGAACTTTTGAGATTAGTACCTGGCTATCACCATGGTGGAATTTAATGTAGCATTACCAGTTTGTAGTTTAAGAATTTTTCTTTTAATTGGCTGGGAAATTGATGTATTCTCAGCTGAACAGAAAACACTAACTAATTTCATCAAATATCACTGAAACACTCTTACACAGCTATTCAAATTTTAATTTCACCATTTAAAACAGTTCATATAGGTCAAATATAATACATACCAGTCCCTGGTATCTGAAGGAATCATAAACACTTCTGATAAACAACCAGAATGGCCACAGGTATTCAAACCTGAATTCTAGAACAAAGTCTGCCAGCAGCACCAAGGCCCAAACAACGAGAAATTTAAGGTAGAGGAAAGTGCTGTAGAAAAAGAAAAAAAAAAAACAAAAAAACTTTAAGCAAATCAGTTAAATCAAAGGCAGCTTTTCAATTTAAAACAGTTGTTAATCTCTGTGATCCTCTACTAGTAAAGTTAATGGAGACCACGGTACAGCAATTATTTGGCATTAGGCAAAACATTTATGTTTGCAGAATATCCTTATTTACCTAGTAATATTAAAATATATATATAAGCCCATTTTATCAGATTCTGGGTCACAAAATCAAACAGGAGAAAAATAGCTAATTAATCTAACCTATAAATTTTTGGTGTTCTGAGATAATTTTGGAGAACCTGCTATGTTTTGGGATGGGGCTCAAGTACAAATATGAAGAAAACATGCAAACTTGACACAGAGAATGACAGAATAGGGGACCAATATGCAAATTGCAGAATGGTGCATTTAAGAGATGGCAATGCTAATCAGTGTGCTACCATGCTCATAGGGTTATATATTTGCAGAACATAAATTATATTAAAAATACATAGACCATTAGTAAGATTGCCTTGAATATTGTAAGCAACTCTGACCACAAAAAATGATACTGCTACAAAAGAATCCGTACAGGAACCCACACCTCCTCTAAAGTGCTTGCACCTGAAGACACTAGTAACTTCCAGTGGCAAGGTAAATGTCTACAAATGATTCCTCGGTCAAGCTGGAAGGAGAAAAAGGCGTTTCCATTTTTAAAAGAAGAATCAAAGAACTTAAAACAGTTTAACTATACTACAAACTTCCCCTTAGAAAGGTGACAAATACCACAGTCTTTTTCCTAAAGACATAACTACAGTATTACAAAGTATACTAACACACAAGTCTGAAAAATAAGTTTAGTACAGTATTTTAAAAATCAGGCAAAAATTATCAAAACATAAAACTAGCTATTAGGCATATAGGAAAAGATTTTTTAAGAAAAGGTGGGGATTAAGGGATTTTAAAAGAAGCACAGTAAAATATTATGTTACGCATTTGTGATTAATGCCTCTTGATTCAAGCATATATTAAACCTTAGCCTACCTTTGTATCTTCTTCTGAGTCCAGTTCCTACCCTCTGATAGCCCTGATTTTACTAAGTGGGATTGAATATGGATGAATGAAAGAATGAAAATGCTTCTTACTTTAGTGGTTTCACCATTAAATTATCTCTGTATTGCTATAATCGTAAAAAGAGCATAATAATTGAACAAGCTAAACTGAAATACTTTGTACTTCAAGAACTAAGAATTACTACGAAGGAAGCAAAATATATACAGTAAAACTATGATTTTAGTTGGTTGACTGAATGTTGCATTCAGAACTTTAATAGTAAAAACAACTATAGACATCCAAAGAAGAAAATGTAGACACTTAACTATACATGCATAATCAACGTACTTCGGGACACAAACAATCCATTCACTGATACCTGAGCTGCTAAGTAAATCGATAAAGTGGCAATAAAATAGGTTTATATTTTTATGTAAGAAACAAACATTTTAAGAATATGTACAACAAAGGAAAGACAGGTTAGAAATGCTATAAGTAGAAATATTTTCCATGTTGTTAGAAACAACAGAAAATAATAAATATGTCTGGTCACATATAATCCCCTATAAACAAGCAACTACAAAAATATATTGGTATCAAACAGTCTGCCATGGCAAACTATTTAAAAATGGCAACTACTGAAAAAAAATTACATACAAGAAGATATTAATGTTCACAGTGTGGGAGTAAGGTGCCTTAAACTTCTCACGGGGGTGGGCACCAAGTTATTTACATAAAACCCTACCTAGGTCACAGGTGTATATTAAATGCTATCCAAAAAACATACTTGAACACAATTTCTAACTCAGTGCATTATCTCTCTTCTTGTTTCTGTATATAAATTAAGTAATACATCATTGAAAATTCAATATTTCAGTATTGGAGTTTTAATGTATTTTGCCTGCAGACATTTTTCAATTTGTTTATTTAGTTTTAACATGCAGATGTAAGGTTTAAATTGAAACTCAATCATCCATAGTTGGATGCTGTTAATAGAATGACAAAATCTTCACATTGCAACTATATCTATATGTTTGTATTTTTTTCTTATTTGGTATATTTCTTGGTATATTTCTTTATCCTTCTTCCACAGACTAGATCCTATACATATGCCTTCCACAACTTCTCTTTGGCTGTTCTGGGGAAAAAAAAAAAGACTCAAAGCTATGTAAGAAGGTGGGATGGTAATGCAATGTTCATTCAAGCAAAATATACCTTCTTTATAGGCGAGTAAATGCGACTTTCAGACCAGTCGGCTCTAAACCAAACCATTTCTCAAGGAGGTACACAGTGTCTTCTTAACTTTGATACAAATGCCTTTTCACAGAATGAAGCAATGAACAACCCCACCATTGCAAAACACGAATTATTCATATCCAGACTACTGTGATTGATAACTGTCCACCAAGAGGAGTAATTTGTTGCATTGCATAAATCCTATATTAGGACAAAAACTAAGAAGAACTGGAATTCTATCCATTGATAATGGTTTCACTATGTCAAGTGCAACTTGCATTAGGTTCTGGATGTGTACAACCCTGTACAGTACTGAAAAAAAAAAAAGGGGGCTGTGGAAAATAAAGATGCATTAAATTATACTTGAACACCTATTTTTTTTTTTTTTTAAGTGAAAAAAATACTTTCTATGCTATACCTTTTAAGAGTGAAGTTATACACACACACACACACGCACACACATATATACATATATACACATAATACACATCATTAGTGGAAGCGTTGTCTGTCTGTCACCCCAGCCTTTGAAACTTTGATCTTGGTTTCAGTCGAAAGCTTATGCAGAGACACACGCTCACACACAATACAACCCTTGATATCTATGCCCGGCTCACAGCATCTACCAAATTTCCTCACAGTGCTTTTCATAGGCACTGAAGACACAGAAGAGTGAAGTCCCTGACTGGAAGTCCACAGCTATGTGCAAACAGAACAGAGGTGTGGAAACGCAGTGTTCATGTGGCACTGCTGGCACGGATCAAACAACAGAAATGCAACAAGAAAGTCACAGCACCACATCCACAAACAACTCCCAACACAAAACAAACTGAAGCAGTCCATCACAGTGAGTCACAATCCACACGCCAATAACACATGCATCAACCCAGGGATACAAATGCAAGTGGGACAAACACGGACAGTTTCCTCTGCAACCATTTGCTCTGCTCGCAATACAAAGTCACATATCATTTGGCCAATAAGGCAACAGCATCCTTGGCCTTTCCTCAAAGTTGGCTTAAAAGCAACAGCTGTTTCACGGATGACAACTGACAAACAATAAAATGGCATGACACTGCCACACAACGCAAATAAACAGCCTGAAATTTCACAAGAGCTGCAAGAATAAATGATTTAGAACATATGCACAGTATCAACAGCTCCTTATCTTTTACATCCAGGTGAGCCTTTATTGATATCTTACCCGACAGACATGGCATTGCATACATCTTCAAATGGGGTTAGGACAAATAAAAGCAAACAACACACAAACAGACAACTTCATTATCATTATCATATATATAGCTGTTCAAATAAAAACGCTTAACCAATAGGTATCGTGACCTAAACAATACAGACATCTCTCCTCATTTTCTTACAAAAGTACAGGCTCTCATTAATGCACACAGCCCTAATGTCCAACAATACACCATGGAATCAGGTGACACCTGGAGATGGCCAATTTTTAGCCTCTTGTGACATGACAGCGATTCCAGCGAACCGAGTTAAACAAAAAAAAACTTTAAATTTTACTTTTCCAAAATAATTTCAAAGCTATGCTATTTCTCCATCCATCCATTATCCAACCTGCTATATCCTATTTCTCAACCAGTCCAATTCACCAGATTAGTCCAGCAACAGTCATATTTTTCATCTTTATAACCTGTTCCCCCACAATATATTAATTTCTATACATATTCATCTACTACAATTCCCATCATCCTTAACCAGACAAAATCAGTATGAGCACCAGCAAAAGTATAATGTCATCAAAAATACCAGCTATGTTTTTTCTTTCCTCAATTACTTTCCTGAATTGTGATATTATTCCCTTGCTAAATTACAGCTTTTACCTTAGTGTCATTCTCTGTCATTATCAGTTGTATTTAGCACAGTCAAATTGCATTTACAAAAGACAACTTTCATCTACACCATTTTCAAACAAATGCAGGAGTCCAAAACTGGCTTATGCTGTGTTACTAATTACTCTCTATTATGATGTTATCTTTGGCATCATCTGCACAGCAAGATTTCTCCTCACTGTCAAGCACTTGCTTATGCATGCAATTCATTTTACTGCATCCACCTCACTTGAAAATAACTCTGAAATTCACAGCCTCACGTTTTTCAAAAAGTCAACAAAAAGTTGTCCACCACCATACCTTGCCAATATTTATCAACAACCAGCATTAACCTGTTTATATATTTTAAAAAAGGGATAGAAACACACACACAAACTAGGTGATGGGCCCAAGTCATAATGGAACACAGAGTGAATCCCAATTTCTTCTAAATCTCATGTAGATTTTTCCCCAGAATACAACAGAAAAAGACCAAAAGAAAATGGCACTTTAAATTGTGCAAAAGTAATTACTAAGTTTCGCTTTAATAAATAAAGTTTATGGCTTTTTTTTTTTAAACTTCCAAAGAATTAACTTTAAATCAACTTCATAACATTATAAAATACTACAATTGGTGATGTCCTGTACTAACCTCTTTTACACAGGACCAATGCTGCTATAACACACTGTACCTCAGGCTTTTGATTTAACATTTTATCACATTCTTGCTTTGCTTCTTCTTAGTATTTTCCTTGCTCTTTTCTTTTTTCAATAAAACTTTTTTGACTTTAGACTTTCACATTACACTGTCTTGGAATGGTTTTTCCATTCCCTTTTCTTTAAGAGCAACACAAACATTTGCACAGTATCAACAACTCCTTATCTTTGCAATCCATGAGAGCCTCTATTGATACTCCCCCAGGACATGGTGCCTACGTGTTCAAAATTCATATTCAACTTTATCATTGTAACAGTGCACTACACCAGTTTAAATTGCCTTTGATTTAAAGACTGGAGGTCAACATGATCCACTAGCACTGCAATACATTCACCCAATACACTGTATGCACCCTATGTGGGCTGTGATTGTGCAGAGAAGGAGAGTGAAGATCAAGCCCTTAACTGTACCTCAATAGCAGGGCTGTTCAGCCCTTGCATTGTCATACATAAAAGTTTAACCCCCACTCTGCAATGCATGCACACACACACAAAACCACAAAACTTTAAAATGTTAAATCAAGCAAATAGAAATGAAACAATCAGCAGGACAACTGTATTCAAGTAGTTTATCAGTACTGACCGTAAACCAATTTACTTCTAAAAGTAACTTGGAAGAATCTTCAAATGCAGAATGATAATTAAAATTTAATAAGAATCAGATTGAACAAATAGTCAGAATTGGCCCAAAGCACTAATCATTTAATAGAGCATCCCAAACAAAGCAATGCAAGGGTATTGTATTGGGTCATACAAGGAGACAGGACTACCAGTAACACTCTGCAGGACTGTAAATTGGCAAGCAGATCAGAAAACCAAATGATCTACTGTATTTATTTATAACACCTCAGTTTTATTGTAATGCATGCAGTTTGTCTTATTGTTTCATGAAATCAAGGCATAGAACAAATAAACAATGACAAATAAAAAACAAAATAATAAGTCAAGAAATAATATGTGTACAACATTTTACTCAAATGTATGACTCGTCAAAGTAGCCACCGTTTGTTGATATAACTGCCAAACTGTGGTAACCCTTTTGATTAAACAAAACAAAACAACTCCAGACCATCACATTTTAAAAGTTAGTGTCACACACTAACCACCCTTTCATAAACTTGATTGCAGGATAAACCAAAAATTTCAAATTGTGATTCACTGGTCCATAAGACTTTCTTCCAGTCTAAAGTAGTCCACAGTTAGTATTTTAAGGCCCTATTTTGTCCTTTAAGTAAAGGCTTTCTTACTGCCACTAGCCTGGTCAAAACTGCAGCACAAATTCCCTGTTCACAGTAGAGTCTCAGACTTACTTTTTTGACCACTGTTAAGCTGTACTTGAAGCTGTTGTGATATGAGGCGCCTATCACGCAAGCTGGTGTCCTCAGTCACTTTTCTAAATGGGCTGTAAATTTTGGTCTGCCAGATCTCTATTAGTTTCTTTCAGTTTCCAATTGCCTTTAGATTGTGTAGGACACCATTCTCACCAACGCTTGGATTTTCTGTTTTGCAATTTTCTCTAAATAAAAGGCCTACACTTCACTTTCATTTAATTTCCATTTTCTTGCCATTATCACAGGAATTTATAACTTTCCACGGTGTCATATTGTCCAAGTAGCATTTGAGAGGGTGTAAAACACAGTCTGTTCCAACTCTGCTTTAAGACAGGCAGAGGACTTTTAAGTAATCAACTGAATCTGAGACACCTGTACAAATTGTTTGTCTTCAACTTGCAAGGCTTCATTTAATTTAACTGCTGAAGAATACCCGAGAGAATTTTATCCTATTAGATGTTCCCTGATGTAGCCCTATTTATAATATTCTAAAACTCCTTTTTCAGTTTTGCTAATCTAAACATTAAATTTAATCCTCTAGCTGTTTACCTTATCGCCATTTCGTCATTCATTGCATTTCAACTGATTAAATTTGAAGACAAACTGGAAAAACTGAGGTGTTCCAAATCTTTTAACTGATAGTGTTTCTGTATACATACACATACATACACATATATAAATAAATAAAATATACGCACACAAACATACAGTTGTAATCCTGTTTTAACAAAACTCATTGGACTACAATGATTTTTGTTACAATGGAATTTTATTGTAACAAATATGGGAAGACACATATACAATTGTGACAGGGGTCACCAGCCATTAGCCATCTCTAACGACAGCAGCACAAGGACAGCTACAAAGCTGCTCTGCTGTGTCTGATTAACAATAAACCAAGGGCAATGCAAGCAGTTTTCCAGGATCAGGCTTACTGTGTAACATGCTTTTGCACAATGTTGAGAACATTTAAAACCAGGCTTTGGCCTGCTCTTCTTACAATCTCCTGGTATGCCACAGCAGTGATTCTGAGCTGCTGGTGTTCTTCTAATCTGAAAATGGGAGCTAAAGCAGGATGATTGCCCCCATGTTGCGGCTCCTACCTCGTGTACTTGACTACTAAAGTAATAGCTCCTTATTTTGAATAAAGTCTTCAGACTGTACCTGCCTTCTCTATACAATAATAAAAGTACCTTGATTTTTCTTGGAAACCTGGACTCACCTTCCTGTCTCGTGCAATTCTGTGACCCAAGCTTGGCAATATCTGTATAAAAAAACAGCATTTTGTAGAGTTCCTGAGACTCGACTAATGTGTAGGCGTGGCATTAAGTATTTTTGCATCACTTTATTATCTTAGCTGGCTATTTTTGGACAAAAAAAAAAAGTGTGTTATACTGAAATTTACATTTTGTTAAAACGAAATCCGTTAAACATGAAGTTGTATGAATGTTTGTCTGGTCCAGCCAAAAGTATTAGTTATTCTGAAAATTCCATTACTTTGGTATTCATCATAACATGATTTGACCTGTACACACACACACACACAGTCCATACAAACTCACAGATACATACATAGTATAAAATTACATTTTATACAAACAAAGAATTATAGAGTGCCTATTAAATTTTACCACTGTACTTTTGTCTTTGCCAAAATATTGTATTATGGTTCCTTGTGCTAACTCACAGTTTTTTCAGACCTTACTTTCAGTTATTTCTTAAAGAACAAAAACCAATGACAAGACAGTTTCAAGGTCTAATTCTAATTATATGGTGGCTTTGCGATAAATATTCTAGATAAAAACATTGCAACTTAATTTGTTTGCATTAGGCTAACAAGATATGAATCAACATAATGACTAAAATGCAAAACTTATCTCAGAGAAATGTTAGTTTGTAAATAGTACTTAAACAACACATTAATGCCTAGCAGTAAGGAAACCTGGGTTCGCTTCCTGGGTCCTCCCTGTGTGGTGTTTGCTTTTTTCCCTGTGTCTGCATGGGTTTCCTCTGGGTGCTCGGTTTCCTCCCATAGTCCAAAGACACACAGGTTAGGTGCCTTGGCATCCTAAATTGTCCCTAGTGTGTGCTTGGTGTGTGTGTGTGTGTGCCCTGCCTGGGATTTGTTCCTGCCTTGCGCCCTGTGCTGGTGGAGATTTGTTCCAGCAGACTCCGTGACCCTGTGTTAGGTTATAGCGGGTTGGAGAATGACTGACTGACAACACATTAATACCTACAGTATTTTTAAAACAAGTTCTCTGGATGCTCAAAACTATATTTCCTATGATCTGATAGACGTTCTACATCGTAGTAATAGCATTAAACATCCACAGTTTAAGATAGTATCAACTGAAGATTTTAAATAATGGCAAATTAAAGTACTAACTATATTCTCCTTTTAGCATATATTTTACACGGTACTGAATACCCTGACTTAGAAGGGTTTGGAAGGAGACTTTTGAAAATCTATTTAAAGCATCTTACTATGGATCACGGATTATATTAAACATTTTTAAATATGTAAATAAAAGACAGTACATCTAAAGATAATTTTCATTGATGTTATTACTCCCACCCACTGACATTTATCAATATAAGAAAACAACTGTGAAAACTGAAAATTAAAAGTGTTTTTGTTAGTATTTTTTATTTAAGCATACGCAATAATATCCAGATGTTTGGTCTCTTAACATTCTTCAATTTTATCAGAAGATAGGGCTTACACTGTTGGCCTTTTCAGATGGCTGTTTCTTGATTTGCAAATTGCACCTTCAAAAAGCAAAATATTACACAAGAACTAGTTCTATATAATTAGGCATGTGTCCGGCTATTTGGCACAAAAAAAACTGAGGTAAAACAGATGAAGGACATTCACAGTTTGTGAAAAGTGACTGTTAAACTTTTTGTACTTATGTGGTTTGATTTTCAATGGTGCTGTTCCCTGATATCTTCAGCTTTCTTTCACTAGGCATACTCTAACCTCCCCTTTGTCTATCCTACTCCATGCCTGTACTCATAAATCATTTACTAGAGTTAAGCACTTGATCATGCAAAAGATCAAATTGTACAGGCAGCCTGGAAAAGTGGAGAGTGAAAAGGCAAAGACCCTATTTTTAAACATTATTCCTAAATGCAAGGCTGGTGTCCTAAAACACAAGTAATGCTTGCCATGTCTTAACAATACTTATTATAAAATATATTTACTTAATGAGAAAAGCTTTATATAAGCACAAAAAACTCAGCTGAAGGTTCAGAAACCACCTGAGATTGAAGTTAAGCAATATACAGGTGCCCATTCTCTCGGACAACCACATCACCATTACATATAAAAAGGCATAGGTTTAATCCCACAACTCTGCCAAAGAGTTCTGTGCTGGCGCCGTATCAAAGACCATGTCAGATAAGAATACAGAACAATACTTGCTTTTAAAGTATTTATGGTTTAATACATTTGAATGCAACCCCAGATAACTAAATCCTTCATACCATGAAAGTCTACTAGTCTAATAAACTGTAAACACACAAGTTTGGAAAGAAAAAAATCCATTTAAACAGGAAAAGCTGATTTCACTTAAATGTGCATTTTTTCTTAGTGTTTAACTTTGCATTTCACATGATAGGGTGTGCATTTTTACCTGATTGTCTGCCAGAACATCACTAAATTGCCCATCACATTTTTCATCAAAAAATGCCTTAATTTATTGGCTTTTCCAGGCAGACTGCCAGTTAAAAATTACATAGTTAAACTGAGACAGTCTTGCAATTGGAGTGCATATTTCAGCTAAAAAATGATTTATGCATTTAAAAATGTATAAACTCATTAACCCTCCTCATCCCTATATGAAATGGCTGGCTCACATTTTCCTGATCTAAAGTGATCACCATCAGGTAAAAGAGAGCTTGAAAAAAGCCATACCACGGTCATATCAACAAGTGGTAAGAAAACTTAACCTGTGTTTTACAAAAGTCAAGCCCATTCTTGTTTTGCTCTCCCTCCCCAGGCACCTTTTTTGATTGTCTGGCACTACCTGCCATCACATTTGATTGAGAATGGCAAGAGACACACCTCTTTGGCTTATGACTCATCCAGAGCTGCTGCCTTGAGAGAGTCACTTGGGAAAATTTACAGGTTTTAACCTTTGTAGTGCAAAGAAGCTTGAAAGAATCTGTCGGTCTACACACTTCCCAGGCTTGGATTTTCATTTTCTGTTGCATTGTTAGTTTCTGCCTATTTTCAGTCACCTAAATTGATCATTGCCTAGGTTAAAAATATTTTTAATGTTTTAATGACATATCTAAGAATGACAGCTTAGCTAACATAGGACATTTGAAGTTTGCACTGAAAACTGTGTTGTACACACACACACATACATACAAAATACATATTTGTATCTAATGCATAATGTTCCTCTGTTTACTTGTAACAATATTGTTTTGTGTCAGCCAAATTTTTCCCTTACTAGTTTTTAATTACTATATAATATTCTGGGCTGGAAAATGGAAGTGCACTTAATAGAAAGAAAATTAAACTGAACTGAAGATTACACTTCACAATAAGCTATAGCTAGAAACATTAAATTACACAAAGTAAAATACAAACACACTGCAGATATGTTTTGCATCTTTCAATCTATGAAAAAAGGCATAGTATTAAAATGTTTCTTGGTCTTGAGAGATTTTTTTGCCAAATATCAATTTTTAAAAGTCTAGTTTATTTTTAGAAAACATGCTTTTGATAGCACAATAAATCAAACAAGTCTGCAGCACAACTATAGCATCTCGTATTGGCTGAGGTATGAAGCATACAAAATTCAATGGCACCAAATATTGACATACAAAAATGATTACTAAATTCACTTAATGGCATCTGTTACCAGCTAAAAATGTTCTAAATATCCTGGAAAGCATGCATACAATTATTGTTCTTTTAAACCAAACCAGTCTATAAAAGTCTCTAACAGAAGCTGAACTCAAATGATTTAAAAACATGCCTGCTTGGTTAGGGTAAAAGGAACAGCAAAAGTAGTAACAAGGGTTGAAAAGCTGGAGCAGTGCAGTCATAGTTAAGCATTTCCTGATCTACTTACTGTGAGCATCATTATCTTGATGCTTCATGACCTTTCACTTGTGTTCTTGTTATCCTTTTTGAGCTTATCAACATGTTAGATATTGCCAGGATTAACACATCATATAGCAGCCAATACTGTATACAGATAAACCAAGGATAAGATACACTTGCCAGCAATATCAGTTGTCAAGTTTAAAATTTAACAACAGCTTGATGAAAACTGTGTCAATCTAGATCAT